>NC_091340.1:31746539-31812437 GCF_038502225.1 Cherax quadricarinatus
ATATTTTATTACATAATATGGTACAAAAGGTTTAAGAGATACATGTAGGACCTACTTCCACTGGGGAATCCCGCCTACCAGTGACAATGCCCTCGTCTGCTACCCGTCCCATTTCCACCTGACGTTAGTATATAAGCGTCAGACGCCTTGCTTCTGCTTCAAAATCTCCACGACTACGGTGCTCTTCGCACTCCAAGGTTGAGGGACTGATTACCTCATCTTCTGTACATAGTTCTACTGTCTTCAAGTAATGTCCTGGAATTTGTATTGATAAAGCCACTGGATGGTGAAACGTCTACAATAAAGATACCCAGATGTTGCACATGTGTCTTAATTTCATCAAGGAGATAATATAACGACACTAAGTAGGGACCATCTGCAGATCCTCTGCAAAAGTCACAAAACTCCCATACTACTGAATCTAAGTTCAGCATTAGAAAATCCCCGACTGTGACAGTACACAGATACCAGTACAAATTAGGTCAGAAGCTACAGCTCAGGACCTGAGTTGCTCAGAGTGTCTATGCGACGCCCAACCTCAGTACAACGTCGAAAATCACTAAGTCTAGACAATGTTCTGTGAACAGAGTTACACAGAACAAACAACAAGAAAATGACAGAGACGATCTTCCAACAAGGGCCCACAATGGAGAGTAGGAGAGGCCGTCTTGTTGGAAGGCACGTCAAACAGACAGGCCAGCTAGACTCTCTAGGTGAGGTGTGATCACCCCACCCTGATCACATGACTCTCCGTGGACTGCTGCTGCCCAGCAACACAGAAGCGGGCAGCGAAACAAGCGGAGTGAAAATTACAGTAGTTAGACAATGTTGTCAGCTACTTAACACTCGAACTATGAGCACTGAATATATAAATGTTACATCCTACCTAATAATATAACTAAGTCAAATAATAATATAAAGCAACATATTTACGATTTAGCTAATATCGCAAATATAAGCAATATAAAATTATATGAACAGGTAATATACATTATATACATTGTGATCCATTCTGGGGTCGCAATATTCAGAATGAGACCCATTTCCTGTCCTCGTGTCATTACCTGTGTAAGATCATTTAGAAAGGACTCCTTTGTACCTACTAGTGTGCCATCATCTAGGAACCAGATGCTTAGCTCACTGGTCAGTCTTACTGTGCTTTCCCTAACTGCTATACAGAAGAAAAATGGTGCAAGAGGATCCCTTTGCTGGACACCCTCTGATGATGTGATTTCATGCTCTCCAAACAGGAGCATTGATTCCTTGCTATACCCAGCTGAAACAGAAGGAAATGTTTTTGTGCAGCTGTTAATGCCACCTCTCTTTTCAAGAGATTAAATGCATTCTTCAAATCTAATTTTACCACTTCATTGTCCTCAGGCAGGTTGTTGATATACGCCCTTGTTGCATGAACCGTCCACTGCATCACTTCTTTGGGAGACCCCAAAGCCAAGCTGGTTTGGATGAAGTATCATGGCTGCCTCTGTGCGAATACTTCGGACAGCCTCTTTGGAAACGAAGCGACGGGAATTGTTGCCCACTGCAATTGGCCCAAGTCCTCCATCCTTCTTTTTAAGGGCACAAAGTGAGGCATCAAACAAGAAAGGTTCAATTTCATCAGGAATCATACCAGCCAAGAAATTGTTGACGAACATTGTGATCTCTGAAAGCAGTTTCTCTGCAATCACCCTGATAACTGGATTAACCATTTCCTTTAAATACTGTGGCCTTATTCCACTGTAGCTCCCAGCAGAGCCGGACAGAAACGACATTATTGTTTTGAAAATGCCCGAGTCTTGCACAATCAATGGTTCCACAGTGGAGACAGAGGTGTTGGAACTGCTGGTGCCCATTGTTTCCTGGCTGGGTGCTTATCTCTAAGTGCTTAAGCAGTGTCAGCATCCCTGGGGGCAAATGTATCTTCACTGGTGATAATTCTGATATCCCCCACTGTGTTGCCCTCTTCAGTATGTATATATGTCGTGCCAAATAGGTAAAAATGGTCAGTTAACAAGAACTCATTTAAAATTAAGTCCTCTCTAAAATTTTCTCTTGTACATTTAAAGCTATATATCTTTTTTCATTTATGTTAATGTAAAAATTAATAATTTTGTACCACAAATTCTTAGAAAACTTACCTAACCTTTTTATAACAAGCGCAATTTAATTTAGCCTAATCCAGCTAAATATATTTTAGATAAGTTTACAATAATTTAATAATAAACAAAAACAATGAAATATATATTTTTTTTTCGTTGGGTTCAAAATGATTTTTGCGAAATTATTGCCTTCACCAATTTTCGCTTGACTTATTAGGCAAGAAGAGCGTTGTTATTTAAGCCAAAATAGAAAGTCTTACCTATTCAGCACGATATATATATATATATATATATATATATATATATATATATATATATATATATATGTATATTATATATATATATATATATATATATATATATATATATATATATATATATATATATATATATATATATATATATATATATATATATATATATATATATATATATATATATATATTTATATATATATATATATATATATATATATATATATATATATATATATATATAAATATATATATGTATATATATATATATATATATATATATATATATATATATATATATATATATATATATATATATATATATATATATATATATATATATATACACACATATATACACACACGTATGATAAAGCTCACGGCTCAGGGAGAGTGACCTAGTAGCGATCAGTGAAGAGGCGGGGCCAGGAGCTCGGACTCGACCCCCGCAACCTCAACTAGGTGAGTACACACACATACACACACACACACACACATACACACACACACACACACACACACACACACACACACACACACACAAGCAGGGATAACAGGGAAGGCACTACAATGGATCAGGGAATACTTGTCAGGAAGACAGCAGCGAGTCATGGTATGTGGCGAGGTGTCAGAGTGGGCACCTGTGACCAGCGGGGTCCCACAGGGGTCAGTCCTAGGACCAGTGCTGTTTCTGGTATTTGTAAACGACATGACGGAAGGAATAGACTCTGAGGTGTCCCTGTTTGCAGATGACGTGAAGTTGATGAGAAGAATTCACTCGATCGAAGACCAGGCAGAACTACAAAGGGATCTGGACAGGCTGCAGACCTGGTCCAGCAATTGGCTCCTGGAGTTCAATCCCACCAAGTGCAAAATCATGAAGATTGGGGAAGGGCAAAGAAGACCGCAGACGGAGTACAGTCTAGGGGGCCAGAGACTACAAACCTCACTCAAGGAAAAAGATCTTGGGGTGAGTATAACAACAGGCACATCTCCTGAAGCGCACATCAACCAAATAACTACTGCAGCATATGGGCGCCTGGCAAACCTGAGAACAGCATTCCGATACCTTAGTAAGGAATTGTTCAAGACACTGTACACCGTGTATGTCAGGCCCATACTGGAGTATGCAGCACCTGTTTGGAACCCACACTTGATAAAGCACGTCAAGAAACTAGAGAAAGTACAAAGGTTTGCCACAAGGTTAGTTCCAGAGCTAAGGGGAATGTCCTATGAAGAAAGATTAAGGGAAATAGGCCTGACGACACTGGAGGACAGGGGAGACATGATAACGACATATAAAATACTGCGTGGAATAGACAAGGTGGACAAAGACAGGATGTTCCAGGGAGGGGACACAGAAACAAGAGGCCACAATTGGAAGTTGAAGACACAAATGAGTCAGAGAGATATTAGGAAGTATTTCTTCAGTCATAGAGTTGTAAGGCAGTGGAATAGCCTAGAAAATGACGTAGTGGAGGCAGGAACCATACACAGTTTTAAGACGAGGTTTGATAAAGCTCATGGAGCGGGGAGAGAGAGGGCCCAGTAGCAACCGGTGAAGAGGCGGGGCCAGGAGCTAAGACTCGACCCCTGCAGCCACAAATAGGTGAGTACAAATAGGTGAGTACATATACATATATATATATATATATATATATATATATATATATATATATATATATATATATATACATATATATATATATATATATATATATATAAGTAGGTAGTAGGTTGGTAGACAGCAACCACCCAGGGAAGTACTACCGTCCTGCCAGATGACTGTGAAACAAAAACCTGTAACTGTTTTGCATGATGGTAGGATTGCTGGTTTCTTTTTCTGTCTCATAAACACGCTAAGATAACAGGGATATCTTGCTACTCCTACTTACACTTTGGTCACACTTCACAGACACGCACATGCATATATATATATACATACATCTAGGTTTTTCTCCTTTTTCTAAATAGCTCTTGTTCTTTTTTATTTCTTCTATTGTCCATGGGGAAGTGGAAAAGAATCTTTCCTCCGTAAGCCATGCGTGTCGTATGAGGCGACTAAAATGCCGGGAGCAATGGGCTAGTAACCCCTTCTCCTGTATACAATTACTAAAAAAGAGAAGAAGAAAAACTTTATAAAACTGGGTTGCTTAAATGTGCGTGGATGCAGTGCGGATGACAAGAAACAGATGATTGCTGATGTTATGAATGAAAAGAAGTTGGATGTCCTGGCCCTAAGCGAAACAAAGCTGAAGGGGGTAGGAGAGTTTCAGTGGGGGGAAATAAATGGGATTAAATCTGGAGTATCTGAGAGAGTTAGAGCAAAGGAAGGGGTAGCAGTAATGTTAAATGATCAGTTATGGAAGGAGAAAAGAGAATATGAATGTGTAAATTCAAGAATTATGTGGATTAAAGTAAAGGTTGGATGCGAGAAGTGGGTCATAATAAGCGTGTATGCACCTGGAGAAGAGAGGAATGCAGAGGAGAGAGAGAGATTTTGGGAGATGTTAAGTGAATGTATAGGAGCCTTTGAACCAAGTGAGAGAGTAATTGTGGTGGGGGATCTGAATGCTAAAGTAGGAGAAACTTTTAGAGAGGGTGTGGTAGGTAAGTTTGGGGTGCCAGGTGTAAATGATAATGGGAGCCCTTTGATTGAACTTTGTATAGAAAGGGGTTTAGTTATAGGTAATACATATTTTAAGAAAAAGAGGATAAATAAGTATACACGATATGATGTAGGGCGAAATGACAGTAGTTTGTTGGATTATGTATTGGTAGATAAAAGACTGTTGAGTAGACTTCAGGATGTACATGTTTATAGAGGGGCCACAGATATATCAGATCACTTTCTAGTTGTAGCTACACTGAGAGTAAAAGGTAGATGGGATACAAGGAGAATAGAAGCATCAGGGAAGAGAGAGGTGAAGGTTTATAAACTAAAAGAGGAGGCAGTTAGGGTAAGATATAAACAGCTATTGGAGGATAGATGGGCTAATGAGAGCATAGGCAATGGGGTCGAAGAGGTATGGGGTAGGTTTAAAAATGTAGTGTTAGAGTGTTCAGCAGAAGTTTGTGGTTACAGGAAAGTGGGTGCAGGAGGGAAGAGGAGCGATTGGTGGAATGATGATGTAAAGAGAGTAGTAAGGGAGAAAAAGTTAGCATATGAGAAGTTTTTACAAAGTAGAAGTGATGCAAGGAGGGAAGAGTATATGGAGAAAAAGAGAGAAGTTAAGAGAGTGGTGAAGCAATGTAAAAAGAGAGCAAATGAGAGAGTGGGTGAGATGTTATCAACAAATTTTGTTGAAAATAAGAAAAAGTTTTGGAGTGAGATTAACAAGTTAAGAAAGCCTAGAGAACAAATGGATTTGTCAGTTAAAAATAGGAGAGGAGAGTTATTAAATGGAGAGTTAGAGGTATTGGGAAGATGGAAGGAATATTTTGAGGAATTGTTAAATGTTGATGAAGATAGGGAAGCTGTGATTTCGTGTATAGGGCAAGGAGGAATAACATCTTGTAGGAGTGAGGAAGAGCCAGTTGTGAGTGTGGGGGAAGTTCGTGAGGCAGTAGGTAAAATGAAAGGGGGTAAGGCACCCGGGATTGATGGGATAAAGATAGAAATGTTAAAAGTAGGTGGGGATATAGTTTTGGAGTGGTTGGTGCAATTATTTAATAAATGTATGGAAGAGGGTAAGGTACCTAGGGATTGGCAGAGAGCATGCATAGTTCCTTTGTATAAAGGCAAAGGGGATAAAAGAGAGTGCAAAAATTATAGGGGGATAAGTCTGTTGAGTGTACCTGGTAAAGTGTATGGTAGAGTTATAATTGAAAGAATTAAGAGTAAGACGGAGAATAGGATAGCAGATGAACAAGGAGGCTTTAGGAAAGGTAGGGGGTGTGTGGACCAGGTGTTTACAGTGAAACATATAAGTGAACAGTATTTAGATAAGGCTAAAGAGGTCTTTGTGGCATTTATGGATTTGGAAAAGGCGTATGACAGGGTGGATAGGGGGGCAATGTGGCAGATGTTGCAAGTGTATGGTGTAGGAGGTAGGTTACTGAAAGCAGTGAAGAGTTTTTATGAGGATAGTGAGGCTCAAGTTAGAGTATGTAGGAAAGAGGGAAATTTTTTCCCAGTAAAAGTAGGCCTTAGACAAGGATGTGTGATGTCACCGTGGTTGTTTAATATATTTATAGATGGGGTTGTAAGAGAAGTAAATGCGAGGGTCTTGGCAAGAGGCGTGGAGTTAAAAGATAAAGAATCACACACAAAGTGGGAGTTGTCACAGCTGCTCTTTGCTGATGACACTGTGCTCTTGGGAGATTCTGAAGAGAAGTTGCAGAGATTGGTGGATGAATTTGGTAGGGTGTGCAAAAGAAGAAAATTAAAGGTGAATACAGGAAAGAGTAAGGTTATGAGGATAACAAAAAGATTAGGTGATGAAAGATTGAATATCAGATTGGAGGGAGAGAGTATGGAGGAGGTGAACGTATTCAGATATTTGGGAGTGGACGTGTCAGCGGATGGGTCTATGAAAGATGAGGTGAATCATAGAATTGATGAGGGAAAAAGAGTGAGTGGTGCACTTAGGAGTCTGTGGAGACAAAGAACTTTGTCCTTGGAGGCAAAGAGGGGAATGTATGAGAGTATAGTTTTACCAACGCTCTTATATGGGTGTGAAGCGTGGGTGATGAATGTTGCAGCGAGGAGAAGGCTGGAGGCAGTGGAGATGTCATGTCTGAGGGCAATGTGTGGTGTGAATATAATGCAGAGAATTCGTAGTTTGGAAGTTAGGAGGAGGTGCGGGATTACCAAAACTGTTGTCCAGAGGGCTGAGGAAGGGTTGTTGAGGTGGTTCGGACATGTAGAGAGAATGGAGCGAAACAGAATGACTTCAAGAGTGTATCAGTCTGTAGTGGAAGGAAGGCGGGGTAGGGGTCGGCCTAGGAATGGTTGGAGGGAGGGGGGTAAAGGAGGTTTTGTGTGCGAGGGGCTTGGACTTCCAGCAGGCATGCGTGAGCGTGTTTGACAGGAGTGAATGGAGACAAATGGTTTTTAATACTTGACGTGCTGTTGGAGTGTGAGCAAAGTAACATTTATGAAGGGATTCAGGGAAACCGGCAGGCCGGACTTGAGTCCTGGAGATGGGAAGTACAGTGCCTGCACTCTGAAGGAGGGGTGTTAATGTTGCAGTTTAAAAACTGTAGTGTAAAGCACCCTTCTGGCAAGACAGTGATGGAGTGAATGATGGTGAAAGTTTTTCTTTTTCGGGCCACCCTGCCTTGGTGGGAATCGGCCGGTGTGATAATAAAAAAAAAAAAAAAAAAAAATATATATAATATATATATATATATATATATATATATATATATATATATATATATATATAATTATATATGTAATTATATATATATAATTATATATATATATATATATATATATATATATATATATATATATATATATATATATATATATATATATATATATATATATATATATATATATATATATATATATATATATATATATATATATATATATATATATATATATATATATATATATATATGCAAGGAATTCGCAAGATCAGACGAAATATACACAAACACTGATCTCTGGCTGAAGGAGACTCGAACCTACGAACCTTGGAACAAGGTACGCAGTGCTTTACCAAACTCACCACACTGGACAATACCTTGGAGTCCAGCTTGCGCTACACGTTTGATCCAAGGCAGCCAGCTTTCAGGGAGAAGGCTTACAGCTTTTCATCTCATCCCCTGCATGCATCAACCTTACTAGAGATTTTAACAATGCAAGGAATTCGCAAGTAAGGCTGATGCATGCAGGGGATGAGATGAAAAGCTGTAAGCCTTCTCCCTGAAAGCTGGCTGCCTTGGATCAAAGTCTAGCGCAAGCTGGACTCCAAGGTATTGTCCAGTGTGGTGAGTTTGGTATAGCACTGCGTACCTTGTTCCAAGGTTCGTAGGTTCGAGTCTCCTTCAGCCAGAGATCAGTGTTTATATATATATATATATATATATATATATATATATATATATATATATATATATATATATATATATATATATATTCTCTCTTTCTCCCTCTCTCTCTCTTTTTAAAAATATATGCCAATTACTTCTCTCTTCTATGTTTACTGTCCGTACTTATCAGAGTTGATGATGATCATCTTTGCAGTTGAGTGAGTACATGAGAGTCTTCATTAGTGTGTGTGACAGAGTCCCTGAGCCTCACTCCTCTGTTTGACCTGACTGTAATTAATAGTTCAGAGGTACCAGGACAGCCTACGTTTTTATGTCCTGAGAACTGCATAATCTTTTGATGAAGAAGATAGTACACACACAGGCACACACACACACACACACACACACACACACACACACACACACACACACACACACACACACAGACACACACACATACACACACACATGTACTTACATGTCCGTGATCACGAACAAGGCGGCTCACTTTTAGGACCATAGCGGACGATATCATGTTTAGCAGAGCTTCCACTGACTCGCGAAATCTCAATAACACCATTACAAACAAGTCATGTTATTGTGATTTCCTGAGACTTGAGCTAGAGCACGACACATAAACACTGGTGTGGGATTCCTCCGTGAAAACTTGTATTTGTGGTCACAGCGTGAGGCCCATTATTCAGCTTGACAGTGTTCCAGAGCTAAACTCTTTTCCAGGCTGAGGGACTGACCACCTCAAGAACCACTGATGGACTGAACACACCATCTTTACCTCTCCAAAACTACAATGTCCTTCGTATTTGACTGAACTGATGATCGTCAGATCTCTGGAGTTTCATGTAAAGATGGAATACAATACTTACATCAAACCCATCATAGTAGAGGTCAGTTGTCGACAAGTACACGAGATCACCTTCCTAAACCACACATCTCTACCATTACTGGGCCAGAAGAGTCATACATATCACAGTACGAACAATAACCCACACGGACGAGCTTGTGCACGCACGAATACATAAATAAGCTACAAATTTACTGATCATCTAACACTTCTTCCTCCTATCAACAATTATAGTAATGTGGATATTAACTGGAACAGTGATAAAATAAGATGTTTATTTGGAAAATTGTATTTACCTGAAATATACAGATAATTGATCTAATAAGAGATATACTGTCTTTGGTTTTTTAAACATTATTACAAACTGTGGCATAGAATCAACCAACGCCGAACACAGTTCGGCAAGTTCTTCGTGGTTGTACCAGGTTCCAATAACAGCAGCAAATATCTTCACAGTTGAACAGTCCTGTTTCGTGATCCTGTGTTTGGTTATTGTCCATAAATTCTCAATTGAGTTGAAATCAGGAGAGTTCCAAGCCAATTTAGAATGTTTAGTCCATTCTCTTCGATGAATGTCAGCATTTTTCTGGAAGTGTGACATGAAGAAAGATCCTGTTGGAAAATGCCGTCTACATCAGGAAAGTCTCTCCACAGTGGGAAACAAATGAGTTGCCAGGATTGCCTCGTATTTATCCCTGGTCATCGTTTCCTCAACAATAACAACCCTCCCAGAGCATTTAGCAGTAAAACTACCCCAAAACATCTTAGGTGGGTGATTTGGTGCTTGTTGAATGTGTCTAAATCGAAGAGGTTCACCTTTGCTTCGTCTCACTACCACTCGTCTCTACCCATGTACTTCAAAATGCGTCTCATCTGAAAATTTAACTTTTCTACCGGCTTTCTGGCAGTTCTGTCAACTTCAAGGAGCCTTCATCCAGCAGTTGAAGAATCAACATTTACGCAGCTGAAGCCAAATCTCTCTGTAGATCTTTGCTGGTTTTCTTGCGATCCTTCACACTATTTATTACAATACCTTTGTCATCCTGACGTGTTGCCTTAAGTTTTCTTCCACATCTTCCTCGACGCAGCGCTTCACAGCTACCAATGTCGTCATCTCTCATCAAAATCCTACCAATAGTTGACTGCTAGGCTCAAATTTTCGGCGATCTTCTGATAATCAAACCTGAATGTTTTCTAAGACCTACAACACTTGCACGCTTCCTAGGTGTAACATCCATCATGAATTTCAGCAGTAATCATAAACTGAAGGTGAGAATTTGGCAAAACCACATTCACTCACGGAGCACGCTTGCAGGAATAGCCTTACAGAACAACAGCTGTTGTAGCACTGACAAGAGACGCAGGGTAACACCACAGCTGGAAGGTTGCCTCATGTCGGAAGCAAACTCTTCTGAAAAGAACAGAACCCAGACTACATTAATTAAGACGGAGAATAAGTCATATGAGATAATCACAAAATTTACTCCTGTCCCAATTATTTTGCACACTACTGTAGCTAGTGTCGCTTACTATTCTTACAGAGACAAGAGCTGGATGCTTCGTTGTCAGTTTTTGCTGGGGAGAGAGGCAGCATCATCCACACAGGAGAGAGGCAGCATCATCCACACAGGAGAGAGGCAGCATCATCCACACAGGAGAGAGGCAGCATCATCCACACAGGAGAGAGGCAGCATCATCCACACAGGAGAGAGGCAGCGTCAGCCACACAGGAGAGAGGCAGCATCAAAAACACAGGAGAGAGGCAGCATCAACCACACAGGAGAGAGGCAGCATCAACTACACAGAAGAGAGGCAGCATCAACCACACAGGAGAGAGGCAGCACCAACCACACAGGAGACAGGCAGTATCAACCACACAGGAGAGAGGCAGCATCAACCACACAGGAGAGAGGCAGCATCAACCACACAGGAGAGAGGCAGTATCAACCACACAGGAGAGAGGCAGCATCAACCACACAGGAGAGAGGCAACATCAACCACACAGGAGAGAGGCAGTATCAACCACACAGGAAAGAGGAAGCATCAACCACACAGGAGAGAGGCAGTATCAACCACACAGGAGAGAGGTAGTATTATCCACACAGGAGAGAGGCAGTATCAACCACACAGGAGAGAGGCAGCATCAACCACACAGGAGATAGGCAGTATCAACCACACAGGAGAGAGGCAGCATCAACCACACAGGAGAGAGGCAGCATCAACCACACAGGAGAGAGGCAGTATCAACCACACAGGACAGAGACAGTATCAACCACACAGGAGAGAGGCAGCATCAACCACACAGGAGAGAGGCAGCATCAACCACACAGGAGAGAGGCAGTATCAACCACACAGGAGAGAGGCAGCATCAACCACACAGGAGAGAGGCAGCATCAACCACACAGGAGAGAGGCAGCATCAACCACACAGGAGAGAGGCAGCATCAACCACACAGGAGAGAGGCAGCATCAACCACACAGGAGAGAGGCAGCATCAACCACACAGGAGAGAGGCAGCATCAACCACACATGAGAGAGGCAGCACCAACCACACAGGAGAGAGGCAACATCAACCACACAGGAGAGAGGCAGCATCAACCACACAGGAGAGAGGCAGCATCAACCACACAGGAGAGAGGCAGCATCAACCACACAGGAGAGAGGCAGCATCAACCACACAGGAGAGAGGCAGCATCAACCACACAGGAGAGAGGCAGCATCAACCACACAGGAGAGAGGCAGCATCAACCACACAGGAGAGAGGCAGCATCAACCACACAGGAGAGAGGCAGCACCAACCACACAGGAGAGAGGCAACATCAACCACACAGGAGAGAGGCAGCATCAACCACACAGGAGAGAGGCAGCATCAACCACACAGGAGAGAGGCAGCATCAACCACACAGGAGAGAGGCAGCATCAACCACACAGGAGAGAGGCAGCATCAACCACACAGTAGAGAGGCAGCCGCAGAATTCTCAAGAGAATATTCTTCATTTTTCTTATCACTTGAAGTCGTGGGGATGCGATGCTGCTCCCGGGAAGATGCTTCTCCCTGGAAAATGCTGCTCCTGGGAAGATGCTGCTCCTGGGAAGATGCTGCTCCCGGGAAGATGCTTCTCCCTGGAAAATGCTGCTCCTGGGAAGATGCTGCTCCTGGGAAGATGCTGCTCCCGGGAAGATGCTGCTCCTGGGAAGATGCTGCTCCCGGGAAGATGATGCTCCCGGGAAGATGCTGCTCCTGGGAAAATGCTGCTCCTGGGAAGATGCTGCTCCTGGGAAGATGCTGCTCCTGGGAAGATGCTGCTCCTGGAAAGATGCTGCTCCTGGGAAGATGCTGCTCCTGGGAAGATGCTTCTCACCGGGAAGATGCTGCTCCTGGGAAGATGCTGCTCCTGGGAAGATGCTTCTCCCGGGAAGATGCTGCTCCTTGGAAGATGCTGCTCCTGGGAAGATGCTGCTCCTGGGAAGATGCTGCTCGTGGGAAGATGTTGCTCGTGGCAAGATGCTGCTCCTGGGAAGATGCTGCTTCTGAGAAGATGCTGCTCCTGGAAAGATGCTGCTAGTGGGAAGATGCTGCTTCTGAGAAGATGCTGCTCCTGGGAAGATGCTTCTCTTGGGAAGATGCTGCTTTTGGGAAGATGCTGCTCCTGGGAAGATGCTGCTCCTGGGAAGATGCTTCTCCTGAGAAGATGCTGCTCCTGGGAAGATGCTGCTCCTGGGAAGATGCTGCTCCTGGGAAGATGCCTCTCCTGGGAAGATGCTGCTCCTGGGAAGATGCTGCTCCTGGGAAGATGCTGCTGCTGGGAAGATGCTGCTCCTGGGAAGATGCTGCTCCTGGGAAGATGCCTCTCCTGGGAAGATGCTGCTCATGGGAAGATGCTGCTCCTGGGAAGATGCTGCTCCTGGAAAGATGCTGCTAGTGGGAAGATGCTGCTCCTGGGAAGATGCTGTTCATGGGCAGATGCTGCTCATGGGCAGATGCTGCTCCTGGGAAGATGCTGCCCCTGGGAAGATGCTGCTAGTGGGAAGATGCTGATCCTGGAAGATGGTTGCTGAGGGAGTGGGAAAACTGGGAAGAAATTGAGAGAGGTGAGAGTTGAGTGGTGAGAAGTGAGTGGTAGTGGTGAGAGACGAGGACAAAGATCAGTGAGACCAAGAGCTGAGTGAGATAGGCGAGTAGGAATGTTGAAGCATGGGAGAAAATGTGAGAGATGAGAAGAAGAAGAAGAAGAAGAAGAAGAAGAAGAAGAAGAAGAAGAAGAAGAAGAAGAAGAAGAAGAAGAAGAAGAAGAAGAAGAAGGAGAGAGAGAGAGAGAGAGAGAGAGAGAGAGAGAGAGAGAGAGAGAGAGAGAGAGAGAGAGAGAGAGAGAGAGAGAGAGAGAGAGAGAGAGAGAGAGAGAGAGAGAGAGAGAGAGAGAGAGAGAGAGAGAGAGAGAGTGAGAGAGAGAGAGAGAGAGAGAGAGAGAGAGAGAGAGAGAGAGAGAGAGAGAGAGAGAGAGAGAGAGAGAGAGAGAGAGAGAGAGAGAGAGAGAGAGAGAGAGAGAGAGAGAGAGAGAGAGAGACAGAGAGAGAGAGAGACAGAGAGAGAGAGAGAGAGAGAGAGAGTGAGAGAGAGAGAGAGAGAGAGAGAGAGAGAGAGAGAGAGAGAGAGAGAGAGAGAGAGAGAGAGAGAGAGAGAGAGAGAGAGAGAGAGAGAGAGAGAGAGAGAGAGAGAGAGAGAGAGAGAGAGAGAGAGAGAGAGAGAGAGAGAGAGAGAGAGAGAGAGAGAGAGAGAGAGAGAGAGAGAGAGAGAGAGAGAGAGAGAGAGAGAGAGAGAGAGAGAGAGAGAGAGAGAGAGAGAGAGAGAGAGAGAGAGAGAGAGAGAGAGAGAGAGAGAGAGAGAGAGAGAGAGAGAGAGAGAGAGAGAGAGAGAGAGAGAGAGAGAGAGAGAGAGAGAGAGAGAGAGAGAGAGAGAGAGAGAGAGAGAGAGAGAGAGAGAGAGAGAGAGAGAGAGAGAGAGAGAGAGAGAGAGAGAGAGAGAGAGAGAGAGAGAGAGAGAGAGAGAGAGAGAGAGAGAGAGAGAGAGAGAGAGAGAGAGAGAGAGAGAGAGAGAGAGAGAGAGTGAGAGAGAGAGAGAGAGAGAGATCTCAGTAGTAGTAACCAGTTACCAGTAACCACTGTGCCAGTTGACTCACGACCAACCGTCTCTGCCTGAGTCACTGTCTGAACTCATATTGCGCTGACCTGGCAGTATTCAAAGACCCTCTCACATATGGGTGCTATGGGCGGCCAGTCAGTCAGTTGTACGAGAGAGAGCAGAGAGACTAGGTAACGGCTGTAAGGGCGCTACCCACATTATCTGTAATTATACGTACTACCAGCCTACGTGAGTATTTCTTTACCTAATCCACGTGTCGAACTCCCACATGATAGAGAGAGAGAGAGAGAGAGAGAGAGAGAGAGAGAGAGGACGTGGAAGGATATGCAGTACAGTATATGGGCCAGTGGGCCACCAGCAGCAACAACCTGGTTGACCAGACAAGCACCAGACGAGCCTGGCCCAAGGTCGGGCTCCGGGAGTTGAAAACTCCGGCAACTCATCTAAGAGGGAGTTAGTGTTGTTAATATTTTCACGGAGAATGGGAGTACTAACAGGTAAGGGAGAGGAGTTTACCTGGAGTTTACCTGGAGAGAGTTCCGGGGGTCAACGCCCCCGCGGCCCGGTCTGTGACCAGGCCTCCTGGTGGATCAGAAATGTAGAAAATATAAAGGAAGGGTAGAGCACAAAATGGAAGATGTGTGAGGACCAAGGAAGAGAGGAACTGAAGAGGGTAGGAGAGAGAGGCAGCTCTAGAGGGAGAGGGAGGCAGGAGCTCTATGGGGAGAGGGAGGCAGGAGCTCTAGATGAAGAAGGAGATAGGAGCTCTAGGGTGAGAAGGAGGCAGGAGCTCTAGGGAAAGAGGGAGACAGGAGCTCTAGAGGAAGAGGGAGGCAGGAGCTCTAGGGGGAGAGGGAGGCAGGAGCTCTATGGGGAGAGGGAAGCAGGAGCTCTAGGGGGAGAGGGAGGCAGGAGCTCTAGGGGAAGAGGGAGACAGGTGGTCTAGGGGGAGAGGGAGGCAGGAGCTCTAGGAGACGGGGGAAGAGAATGGAGAGAAGAGCTCTAAAGGGTACGGAAAGGTGAGATATTATACGAATTAGTGGGAAGGAGAAGTGTTGAAGAGGTCAGAGGAAGATGAGAGATGCTCTAGGTGGCAGTGGAAGGGCAAAGGTGCATTGAGGAAGTTCAAGGGTACATTGTGGAAGTTCAAAAGTGCACTGTTGAAGTTCAAAGGTGCACTGTTGAAGTTCAAAGGTGCACTGTTGAAGTTCAAAGGTGCACTGTTGAAGTTCAAAGGTGCACTGTTGAAGTTCAAAGGCGCACTGTTGAAGTTCAAAGGCGCACTGTTGAAGTTCAAAGGTGCACTGTTGAAGTTCAAAGGTGCACTGTTGAAGTTCAAAGGTGCACTGTTGAAGTTCAAAGGCGCACTGTTGAAGTTCAAAAGTGTACTGTTGAAGTTCAAAGGTGCACTGTTGAAGTTCAAAGGTGCACTGTTGAAGTTCAAAGGTGCACTGTTGAAGTTCAAAGGTGCACTGTTGAAGTTCAAAGGTGCACTGTTGAAGTTCAAAGGTGCACTGTTGAAGTTCAAAGGTGCACTGTTGAAGTTCAAAGGTGCACTGTTGAAGTTCAAAGGTGCACTGTTGAAGTTCAAAGGCGCACTGTTGAAGTTCAAAAGTGCACTGTTGAAGTTCAAAGGTGCACTGTTGAAGTTCAAAGGTGCACTGTTGAAGTTCAAAGGTGCACTGTTGAAGTTCAAAGGTGCACTGTTGAAGTTCAAAGGTGCACTGTTGAAGTTCAAAGGTGCACTGTTGAAGTTCAAAGGTGCACTGTTGAAGTTCAAAGGTGCACTGTTGAAGTTCAAAGGCGCACTGGGAAAAGAGAGAGAGTGGAGGAAGAAAATTATTTCATATCTATGCAAAATTTAACCCTGACTGGTTTATGACGCGGTGTGTTCTCGTGGTTACTGAGGGACATTACCAGCTCTAGGTATGGAGACAGTGAGAGCCAGCAACCTGTGACGAGTGTTCAAAATCCTTCTTCAGTGTGACTTTGTAAATGGTTCGAATTGGACAGAAACTTCTGACCTGGATCATTCACAAAGTCACTATGTCCGGGTTATTTGTATATGAATTATTCTTCATCTCTGAATTCATAATTTAATATCACTTGATAATATACGACCTGTGGCATGCAGAGTTTGTTACACTCCCATATAGGCTGCCTCCCAACCAGCGAACCGGGTGCTGAGGGTTTAACGATCGATAGGGTACCCATCGTTAAATCAGTAACTTGGTTCATTGGCCAATCACAGGTAAGCCCGACAAAGCTGAAGCAACGTTGTTCACTTGCGGTAACCATTGGCAGACTTGCCTACCTGCTGGTTGAGTATGGTGCACTTTCTCAGGCTTCTGCTTTGCCATCAGTCACCGTGGTGTACACATTATTCCTCTGTACAAATATACATTATAGTCTACTGCTGAGTTTGTTTGCTCCAGTTCCATTATGACCAGGTGTCACAGGCCATTCATTACCTGTGTTCCTAATACGACCCGTTCAGTGGTGTCATTAATCTTATAGGAGGGTCGTGGTATGGAGCAATCGGTATTGAACGAGGGTGTTCAACACAGCAGTCACTGACGCTGAGTGAAGACGAAGTGTTTCTTGGCTTAAAAATTAAAAGAAAACACTATTGTTTATGCACAAATAAGAGGAAAAAGCTTATGACGACGTCGTTGTGTTGTCCCAATCACGGGAATAATTTAATCAGGTACATGAAACGTGTCATCTAATGATGATCGGAGTTGTGGCCTCACTAAGAGGTCTGAAAAGATTCGTAAAGAATTACTGAACGAGGTAACTTAGTTACGTTCGTTAATGGAGAATAATCATGGGAAATAATATACACAATAGAACTGATCAATTCTAGATCAGTCACCCCGAGAATTACTGAAGCGGCAAAAGACTAGATATTGATCGGAGGGACCGCAACAATTGATTTTTAGCCACCGTAGAGGGAAAAGAAAGATTCAGGTGAGAGAGGGAGTCACAGCAAGGGTGTGGGACCTTGATAACGTCGGCCACGTACATAACAGTAAGGACACGCATATCTTTCCTGTGGCTCTTGCAGAGAAGAGATAAAGTCCATTCTCATTTATCTACCTTTCCATGTGTTGGAGAGAAACAGTATGAAATACAGCCGCGTTGGATAACTTCCCAAATACAGTATAGTGCGATCCTCTTCTGTCAACGCTTCGCCCACACGGTGGCCTTTATCAACTCACAAACAGATCTACTTGTTGAGGAAGGATATCCCTGTGCACTCAGTGGCTAGTTTGTTACGTATAGCACACCTTCTAGTACTGGGTATGGTCCACCTTCTAGTACTGGGTATGGTCCACCTTCTAGTACTGGGTATGGTCCACCTTCTAGTACTGGGTATGGTCCATCTTCTAGTACTGGGTATGGTCCACCTTCTAGTACTGGGTATGGTCCACCTTCTAGTACTGGGTATGGTCCACCTTCTAGTACTGGGTATGGTCCACCTTCTAGTACTGGGTATGGTCCACCTTCTAGTACTGGGTATGGTCCATCTTCTAGTACTGGGTATGGTCCACCTTCTAGTACTGGGTATGGTCCACCTTCTAGTACTGGGTATGGTCCACCTTCTAGTACTGGGTATGGTCCACCTTCTAGTACTGGGTATGGTCCACCTTCTAGTACTGGGTATGGTCCATCTTCTAGTACTGGGTATGGTCCACCTTCTAGTACTGGGTATGGTCCACCTTCTAGTACTGGGTATGGTCCACCTTCTAGTACTGGGTATGGTCCACCTTCTAGTACTGGGTATGGTCCACCTTCTAGTACTGGGTATGGTCCACCTTCTAGTGCTGGGTATGGTCCACCATCTAGTACTGGGAATAGCCCACCTTCTAGTAATAGGCAGGGCTCACCTTCTAGTACTGGGTAGGGCCCACCTTCTAGTACTAGCCAGAACCCATCTTCTAGTACCGGGTAGGGCCCACCTTCTAGTACTGACCAGAGCCCATCTTCTAGTACTGGGTAGGGCCCACCTTCTAGTACTGGGTAGGGCCCGTCTTCTAGTACTGGGTAGGCTCCACCTTCTAGTACTGGGTAGGGCCCACCTACTAGTACTGGCCAGAGCCCATCTTCTAGTACCGGGAAGGACCCACCTTCTAGTACTGACCAGAGCCCACCTTCTAGTACTGGGTAGGGCCCACCTTCTAGTACTGGGTAGGGCCCGTCTTCTAGTACTGGGTAGGGCCCACCTAGTACTGGCCAGAGCTCATCTTCTAGTACCGGGTAGGACCCACCTTCTAGTACTGACCAGAGCCCATCTTCTAGTACTGGGTAGGGCCCACCTTCTAGTACTGGGTAGGGCCCGTCTTCTAGTACTGGGTAGGGCCCACCTTCTAGTACTGGCCAGAGCTCATCTTCTAGTACCGGGTAGGACCCACCTTCTAGTACTGACCAGAGCCCATCTTCTAGTACTGGGTAGGGCCCACCTTCTAGTACTGGGTAGGGCCCGTCTTCTAGTACTGGGTAGGGCCCACCTTCTAGTACTGGCCAGAGCTCATCTTCTAGTACCGGGTAGGACCCACCTTCTAGTACTGACCAGAGCCCATCTTCTAGTACTGGGTAGGGCCCACCTTCTAGTACTGGGTAGGGCCCGTCTTCTAGTACTGGGTAGGGCCCACCTTCTAGTACTGGCCAGAGCTCATCTTCTAGTACCGGGTAGGACCCACCTTCTAGTACTGACCAGAGCCCATCTTCTAGTACTGGGTAGGGCCCACCTTCTAGTACTGGGTAGGACCCGTCTTCTAGTACTGGGTAGGCTCCACCTTCTAGTACTGGGTAGGGCCCACCTTCTAGTACTGGGTAGGGTCCACCTTCTTGTACTGGGTAGGGCCCATCTTCTGGTACTGGGTAGGGCCCACCTTCTGGTACTTGGTAGGGCCCATCTTCTAGTACTGGCCAGAGCCCATCTTCAAGTACTGGGTAGGGTCCACCTCCTACTGCTGGGTAGGGCCCATCTTCTGGTACTGGGTAGGGCCCACCTTCTGGTACTGGGTAGGGCCCATCTTCTGGTACTGGGTAGGGCCCACCTTCTGGTACTGGGTAGGGCCCATCTTCTAGTACTGGGTAGGGCCCACCTTCTAGTACTGGGTAGAGCCCATCTTCTAGTACTGGGTATGGCCCACCTTCTAGTACTGGGTAGGGTCCATCTTCTGGTACTGGGTAGGGCCCACCTTCTAGTACTGGGTAGGGCCCATCTTCCGGTACTGCGTAGGGCCCACCTTCTAGTATTGGGTAGGGCCCACCTTCTGGTACTGGGTAGGGCCCACCTTCTGGTCCTGGGTAGGGCCCATCTTCTTGAACTGGGTAGGGCCCACCTTCTAGTACTGGGTAGGGCCCATCTTCTGGTACTGGGTAGGGCCCATCTTCTAGTACTGGGTAGGGCCCACCTTCTAGTACTGGGTAGGGCCCATCTTCTGGTACTGGGTAGGGCCCACCTTCTAGTACTGGGTAAGGCCCACCTTCTGGTACTGGGTAGGGCCCACCTTCTGGTACTGGGAAGGACCCACCTTCTAGTAGTGGGTAGCGCCCATCTTCTAGTACTGGGTAGGGCCCATCTTCTGGTACTGGGTATGGCCCACCTTCTAGTACTGGGTAGGGCCCATCTTCTAATACTGGGCAGGGCCCACCTTCTAATACTGGGTAGGGCCCACCTTCTAGTACTGGCCAGAGCCCATCTTCTAGTACCGGGTAGGACCCACCTTCTAGTACTGACCAGAGCCCATCTTCTAGTACTGGGTAGGGCCCACCATCTAGTACTGGGAAGGGCCCGTCTTCTAGTACTGGGTAGGCTCCACCTTCTAGTACTGGGTAGGGCCCACTTTCTAGTACTGGCCAGAGCCCATCTTCTAGTACCGGGTAGGACCCACCTTCCAGTACTGACCAGAGCCCGTCTTCTAGTACTGCGTAGGGCCCACCTTCTAGTACTGGGTAGGGCCCACCTTCTAGTACTGGCCAGAGCTCATTTTCTAGTACCGGGTAGGACCCACCTTCTAGTACTGACCAGAGCCCATCTTCTAGTACTGGGTAGGGCCCACCTTCTAGTACTGTGTAGGGCCCGTCTTCTAGTACTGGGTAGGTTCCACCTTCTAGTACTGGGTAGGGCCCACCTTCTAGTACTGGGTAGGGTCCACCTTCTTGTACTGGGTAGGGCCCACCTTCTAGTACTGGGTAGGGCCCACCTTCTAGTACTGGCCAGAGCTCATCTTCTAGTACCGGGTAGGACCCACATTCTAGTACTGACCAGAACCCATCTTCTAGTACTGGGTAGGGCCCACCTTCTAGTACTGGGTAGGGCCCGTCTTCTAGTACTGGGTAGGGCCCATCTTCTAGTACTGGGTAGGGCCCATCTTCTGGTACTGGGTAGGGCCCATCTTCTGGTACTGGGTAGGGCCCACCTTCTAGTACTGGGTAGGGCCCACCTTCTAATACTGGGCAGGGCCCACCTTCTAATACTGGGTAGGGCCCACCTTCTAGTACTGGGTAGGGCCCACCTTCTGGTACTGGGTAGGGCCCACCTTCTAATACAGGGTAGGGCCCACCTTCTAATACTTTGTAGGGCCCACCTTCTGGTATTGGGTAGGGTCCACCTTCTAGTACTGGGTAGGGCCCATCTTCTAGTACTGGGTAGGGCTCGCCTTCTGGAACTGGGTAGGGCCCACCTTCTAATACTGGGAAGGGCCCACCTTCTAATACTGGGCAGGGCCCACCTTCTAGTAATGGGTATGGTCCACCTTCTAGTACTGGGGTGGGCACTTTCTAGTACTGAGTAGGGCCCACCTTCTAGCACTGGGTATGGTCCACCTTCTAGTACTGGGTAGGGCCCACCTTCTACTACTGGGTAGGGCCCACTTTCTAGTACTGAGAAGGTCACACCTTCTAGTACTGTGTAAGGTCCACTTTCTAGTACTGGGTAGGGCTCACCTTCTAGCACTAATCAGGGCCCACCTTCTAGTACTGGGTAGGGTCCACCTTCTACTACTAGGCAGGGCCCACCTTCTTCTACCGGTAGGGCCTACCTTCTAGTACTGGGTAGGGCTCACCTAGTTCTGGGTAGGGCCCACCTTCTAGTACTGGGTATGGCCCACCTTCTAGTACTGGGCATGGCCCACCTTCTAGTGCTGGGTAGGACCCAGTTTCTAGTACTGGGTAGGGCCCATCAATTACTTGGCAGGGCTCACCTTCTAGTACTAGGCAGGGCCCAATACACTCACTCAGGTGTCACATACACTCACACAGGTGTCACATACACACACAGGTGTTACATACCCTCACACATGTGTCACAAACACTCACACAGGTGTCACATACACTCACACTGGTGTCACATACACTCATACAGGTGTCACAAACACTCACACAGGCGACACATACACTCACACAGGTGTCACATACACACACATGTGTTACATACCCTCACACATGTGTCACAAACACTCACACAGGTGTCACATACACTCACACATGTGTCACAAACACTCACACAGGTGTCACAAACACTCACACAGGTGTCACATACACTCACACAGGTGTCACAAACACTCACACAGGTGACACATACACACACAGGTGTCACAAATACTCACACAGGTGTCACAAACACTCACACAGGTGTCACATACACTCACACAGATGTCACAAACACTCACACAGGTGTCACATACACTCACACAAGTGTCACATACACTCACACAGGTGTCACAAAAACTCACACAGGTGTCACAAACACTCACACAGGTGACACATACTCACACAGGTGTCACAAACACTCACTCAGGTGTCACAAACACTCACTCAGGTATCACATACACTCACACAGGTGTCACAAACACTCACACAGGTGACACATACACACACAGGTGTCACAAACACTCACACAGGTGTCACAAACACTCACACAGGTGTCACATACACTCACACAGGTGTCACAAGCACTCACACAGGTGTCACAAACACTCACACAGGTGTCACACACACTCACACAGGTGTCACAAATACTCACACAGGTGTCACAAACACTCACACAGGTGTCACATACACTCACACAGATGTCACACTCACACAGGTGTCACATATACTCACACAGGTGTCACAAATACTCACACAGGTGTCACAAACACTCACACAGGTGTCACATACACTCACACAGATGTCACACTCACACAGGTGTCACATACACTCACACAGATGTCACATACACTCACACAGGTGTTACAAACACTCACACAGGTGTCACAAACACTCACACAGGTGACACATACACACACAGGTGTCACAAACACTCACACAGGTGTCACAAACACTCACACAGGTGTCACATACACTCACACAGGTGTCACAAACACTCAGACAGGTGTCACAAACACTCACACAGGTGTCACAAACACTCACACAGGTGTCACAAACACTCACACAGGTGTCACAAACACTCACACAGGTGTCACATACACTCACACAGGTGTCACATACACTCACACAGGTGTCACAAACACTCACACAGGTGTCACAAACACTCACACAGGTGTCACATACACTCACACAGGTGTCACATACACTCACACAGGTGTCACATACACTCACACAGGTGTCACAAACACTAACAAAGGTGACACAAGCGCGCAGGTGTCACAATCACCACATACACACACCCCTCATGGTTCTATTACGTTTGTGATTGCATTTTTAATCCCCTGTGTTTACTGGTCCCCTCTTTTAATATACTGCTTTCTGACCATTTTTTTCAAGAATATATTTTAATATTTCTAATATCGTAGCTCCAAGTTTAAAAAATAAAAAATAATACTGTTTTTGAGGGCTTAAAAATATCCAAATTGTAAATTTTTGTAATATTTTGTATATATTATTTTGGTTGCAGGTATTGTACTTACCACTTATATTTCTGACTCTGGCTAATTGGTTTCTCTAAATCCCTTTACAAATATTGTCTTGCAAATATTTCAACGATACGTCAGTTGGATGTAGGTCATAACTATAGGTTGGGTAAGCGTAGACTTCACTGTAGATTAATGGTTCACTTATTGATTAATGGTTCACTTGTAGATTAATGGTTCAGTGAACCGACAAGTTGATGACCGAGACACTTGTGATAAGATTAAGATAAGATAAGATTTCGTTCGGATTTTTAACCCCGGAGGGTTAGCCACCCAGGATAACCCAAGAAAGTCAGTGCGTCATCGAGGACTGTCTAACTTATTTCCATTGGGGTCCTTAATCTTGTCCCCCAGGATGCGACTCACACCAGTCGACTAACACCCAGGTACCTATTTGCTGCTAGGTGAACAGGACAACAGGTGTAAGGAAACGTGTCGAAATTTTTCCACCCGCCGGGAATCGAACCCGGGCCCTCCGTGTGTGAAGCGGGAGCTTTAGCCACCAGGCCACCGGGCCACACTTATGTGTCTTTAGTATGGAAACTTTTCGCTAGATAGTGGCTTAGTTATATTCTGAATTTTAATCAAGGTTGATGGAGTGATTACAACGACTCCAGCGTGAAGGACTCATTACTTGTCAGACACAGCAACATCTCTGCCGGGCCGGGACAAGACCGGCGGACCTACTACAGTACAGTACAGTAATCTTGTGTTCTTGCTATAGGAAATGGTACATCGGTTACCAAAAACCCATTTCTGTAGATTTATTTATATCTTATAAACTCAGGCATGACTGTTCACTGTACATACTATACCACGGGTGGGGTTTGAACCCGCGGTCAGAGAGTCTCAAAACTCCAGACCATCGCGTTAGCCACTGGGACTGATGGTTACAATAAGATTCATCCACAAATGCAAGTTTTTACAAACATGTTGACGGCTTTGAGGGGACTTGAGCTAGAGTTCGTCACTGCCATGCTAGCGGGAGATTCGTCTGTAAAAACTTGCATTTGTGGTCGCAGTGGTGCCTACGCTAACCTTCCTATGGTGCAGAAATATACTTGGATGAATCTTATTGAAGCTAGCTGATCCAGTGGCTAACGCGACGGTCTGGAGTTTTGAAACTCTGACCGCGGGTTCAAACCCCACCCGTGGTATGGTTTGTTTGCAATCCTGTCATCCCGATTTCGTGGTTCACTGTACAAACCCCTACAACTCAGAACCTCTTTCATGAATGCCATCCATTTCACCCTTCCTTAGATGACCCCTTCCCTTCCACCCATCCAGTCCAGGCAGCCTTGAGGAAGACCTCAAGAAGACGTTTTCTAAACACCAAGAGAACGTGTTTAGAAAACCGCAACACCCAGCATCATTATAACAATAGAAATAAGTCATAAAAAGAATTGAAAACACCGAAAACCAACAATAACGACCAATAAAAAATTTTCCCTGCGTGAAGAGTCGCCTCCAGTGTCATCACGACCAAGTCGACAAAAAAATGGCTGACATTTCTAGATGGATAAACCAAACCATAATACATAATTCCATGCAGTGACTGCTATAAGATTTACGTTGCAGAAAAGAGAAACTTAAAAGAAATATTATTAAGCATAGATAATCAGATCAGACTAATTATATGAGCAGTGAGGGAGTCGAACAGAGGAATTCATGAAAGCAAGTGATGAAATTTTCCGATTCCTGTCGAAATAAATGGAAAATATGGACAGACATGCTATGAAATATCTCCCATCATGATATCTGACACAATGATATAGACCTATGGCATTATTAACCGGCAGAATTTTTGGTAATGCAGATTTTGAGTCTAGTGTCCTGTTCATCAGCACCAGCCTGGTCCATCTGCCTAGTCCACCAGCCTGGTCCACCTACCTGCTCCGTCCGCCTGGTTCACCTGCCTTGTCCAACAGCCAGGTCTACCTGCCTAGTCCACCTGCCTGGTCCACCTGCCTAGTCCGCCCGCCTGGTCTACCTGCCTGGTCCACAATTCTGGTTCACCCGCCTGGTAAACCAGCCTGATCCACCAGCCTGATCCACCAGCCTGGTTCACCTGCCCGGTAAACCAGCCTGGTCCACCTGCCTGGTCCGCCTGCCTGGTCCATCAGCCTGCTTCACCTGCCTGGTCCACCAGCTTGGTCCACCAGCCTGTTCCACCTGCCTGGTCCACCTGCCTGGCCCAAGAGTCTGGTCCACCTGCCTGGTCCATGAGCCTGTTCCACCCGCCTGGTACACCACACTGGTCCCAGCCTGGTCCACCTACCTGGTCCACCTGGTTGGTACACCTGCCTGGTACACCTGCCTGGCCCATCTGTCTGGTCCACCAGTCTGGTCCACCTGCCTGGTCCACCTGCCTGGTACCCCTGCCTGATCCACTAGCCTGGTCACCCTGCCTGGTCCACCAGCCCAATCCACCAGCCTGGTTCACCTGCCCGGTAAACCACTCTGGTCCACCTGCCTAGTCAGTCTGCCTGGTCCACCAGCCTAGTTCACCTGCCTGGTCCACCTGCCTGGTTCACCTGCCTGGTCCACCTGCCTGGTCCACCTGCCTAGTCCCCCTGCCTGATCCACTTGCCTGGTCCGCCCGTCTGGTCCACCTGCCTGATCCACTTGCCTGGTCCGCCCGCCTGGTCCACCAGCCTGGTCAACCCGCCTGGTTCACATGCCATGTTTATCTGCCTTGTCTACCTGCATTGTCCACCTACCTGGTTCACTAGCCTGGACCACCTGTCTGGTTCACCTGCCTGGTCCACCTGCCTGGTCCACCAGCCTGGTCCACCTGCCTGGCGCACCAGCCTAGTTCCCCTGCCTGATCCACTTGCCTGGTCCGCCCGCCTGGTTCACCTGCCTGGTCCAACTGCCTGGTCCACCTGCATAGTCCCCCTGCCTGATCCACTTGCCTGGTCCGCCCGCCTAGTCCCCCTGCCTAATCCACTTGCCTGGTCCACCCGCCTGGTCCACCAGCCTGGTCAACCCGCCTGGTTCACCAGCCTGGTCAACCCGCCTGGTCCACCAGCCTGGTCAACCCGCCTGGTTCACATGCCATGTCCATCTGCCTGGTCTATCTGCATTGTTCACCTGCCTGGTTCACTAGCCTGGTCAACCCTGCCTGATTCACGTGCCTGGCCCATCAGCCTGGTCTACCTGCCTGGTCTACCTGTCTGGTCCACCTGCCTGATTCACCTGCCTGGTCCACCTGCCTGGTCCACCTGCCTGGTCCACCAGCCTGTTCCACCTGCCTGGTCCACCTGCCTGGCCCAAGAGTCTGGTCCACCTGCCTGGCCCAAGAATCTGGTCAACTTGCCTGGTTCACCTGCCTGGTCCATCAGCCTGGTCCACCTGCCTGGTCCATGAGCCTGTTCCACCCTCCTGGTACACCAGCCTGGTCCACCAGCCTCGTCCACCTACCTGGTCCACCTGCTTGCTCCACCTGCCTGGTACACCTGCCTGGCCCATCTG
Source organism: Cherax quadricarinatus (assembly GCF_038502225.1). NCBI lineage: Eukaryota > Metazoa > Arthropoda > Malacostraca > Decapoda > Parastacidae > Cherax > Cherax quadricarinatus. The sequence continues at coordinate 31,773,280 of NC_091340.1, forward strand.
TCTGGTAGACCAGCCTGGTCCACCTGCCTGGTCCACCTGCCTGATCCCCCTGCCTGGTCCACCAGCCTGGTCCCCCTGCCTGGTCCACCGGCCCGATCCACCAGCCTGGTCCACCTGCCCGGTAAACCATCCTTGTCCACCTGCTTGGTCCACCTGCCTGGTACACCTGCCTGGCCCATCTGTCTGGTCCACCAGCCTGGTCCACCTGCCTGGTCCACCAGCCTGGTCCACCTGCCTGGTCCACCTGCCTGGTCCCCCTGCCTGGTCCACCAGCCTGGTCCCCCTGCCTGGTCCACCGGCCCGATCCACCAGCCTGGTTCACCTGCCCGGTAAACCATCCTTGTCCACCTGCTTGGTCCACCTGCCTGGTACACCTGCCTGGCCCATCTGTCTGGTCCACCAGCCTGGTCCACCTGCCTGGTCCACCAGCCTGGTCCACCTGCCTGGTCGGTCTGCCTGGTCCACCAGCCTAGTTCACCTGCCTGGTCCACCTGCCTGGTCCACCTGCCTAGTCCCTGCCTGATCGACTTGCCTGGTCCACCTGCCTGGTCCACCTGCCTGGTCTACCAGCCTGGTCCACCAGCCTTGTCCACAAGCATTGTCCACCAGCCTGGTCCACCTGCCTGGTCCCCCTGCCTGGTCCACCTGCCCGGTCCACCTGACTAATCCCCCTGCCTGGTCCACCAGCCTGGCCCACCAGCCTGGTCCGCCCGCCTAGTCCACCTGCCTGATTCACCAGCCTGGTCCACCTGCCTGGTCCACCTGCCTGGTCCACCAGCCTGTTCCACCTGCCTGGTCCACCTGCCTGGCCCAAGAGTCTGGTCCACCTGCCTGGCCCAAGAATCTGGTCAACCTGCCTAATTCACCTGCCTGGTCCACCAGCCTGGTCCACCTGCCTGATTCACCTGCCTGTTGCACCCTCCTGGTACACCAGCCTGGTCCACCAGCCTGGTCCACCTACCTGGTCCACCTGCTTTGTCCACCTGCCTGGTACACCTGCCTGGCCCATCTGTCTGGTAGACCAGCCTGGTCCACCTGCCTGGTCCATCTGCCTGGTCCCCCTGCCTGGTCTACCAGCTTGGTCCCCCTGCCTTGTCCACCGGCCCGATCCACCAGCCTGGTTCACCTGCCCGGTAAACCATCCTTGTCCACCTGCTTGGTCCACCTGCCTAGTACACCTGCCTGGCCCATCTGTCTGGTCCACCAGCCTGGTCCACCTGCCTGGTCCACCTGCCTGGTCCCCCTGCCTGGTCCACCAGCCTGGTCCTCCTGCCTGGTCCACCAGCCCGATCCACCAGCCTGGTTCACCTGCCCGGTAAACCATCCTGGTCCACCTGCCTGGTCGGTCTGCCTGGCCCACCAGCCTAGTTCACCTGCCTGGTCCACCTGCCTGGTCCACCTGCCTAGCCCCCCTGCCTGATCCACTTGCCTGGTCCACGTGCCTGGTCCACCTGCCTGGTCTACCAGCCTGGTCCACCAGCCTTGTCCACAAGCATTGTCCACCAGCCTGGTCCACCTGCCTGGTCCACCAACCTTGTCCACCAGTCTGGTCCACCAGCCTGGTCAACCCGCCTGGTTCACATGCCATGTCCATCTGCCTGGTCTACCTGCATTGTCCACCTGCCTGGTTCACTAGCCTGGTCCACCTGCCTGGTCCACCTGCCTGGTCCACCAGCCTGGTCCACCAACCTGGTCCACCTGTCTGGTCTACCTGCCAGGTCCATCTGCCTGGTCTACCTGCCAGGTCCACCTGCCTGGTCCACCAGCCTGGTCCACCAGCCTGTTCTGCCCACCTGGTCCACCTGCCTGGTCCACCAGCCTGGTCCACCTGCCTGATTCACCTGCCTGGTCCACCTGCCTGGTCCAAGAGCCTGGTCCACCTGCCTGGTCCACCAGCCTGTTCCACCCGCCTGGTACACCAGCCTGGTCCACCAGCCTGGTTCAATTGCCTGGTCTATCAGCCTGTTCCACGAGCCAGGTTCACCTGCCTGGTCCACCTGCCTGGTCCACCTGCCTTTTCCCCTGCCTGGTCCACTTGCCTGGTCCGCCCGCCTGGTTCACCTGTCTGGTCCACCAGCCTGGTCCACCCGCGTGGTCCACCAGCCTGGTCCACCAGTCTGGTCCACCTGCCTGGTATATATATATATATATATATATATATATATATATATATATATATATATATATATATATATATATATATATGTATATATGTATATATATATATATATATATATATATATATATATATATATATATATATATATATATATATATATATATATATATATATATATATATATATATATATATATATATATATATATATATATATATATATATATATATATATATATATATATATATACGTATATTAAACAGGAACGCTAGTGAAGTTTCAACAAGGTGGCACTGGCACTTGAATATATCAGTGCCACCACTTGAATATATCCTCATTTCTGTCAACAAGAGAAGTGTTATTGAAAGTTTCCAGTGTTTGACATCAGTCCTCGTAAAGAAGCTTCGTCTAGAGTCTCTCTCTCTCGCTTTCCAGGCGACGGTTCCAGCAGAGTCTCTCTCTCTCGCTTTCCAGGCGACGGTTCCAGCAGAGTCTCTCTCTCTCGCTTTCCAGGCGACGGTTCCAGCAGAGTCTCTCTCGCTTTCCAGGCGACGGTTCCAGCAGAGTCTCTCTCTCTCGCTTTCCAGGCGACGGTTCCAGCAGAGTCTCTCTCTCTCGCTTTCCAGGCGACGGTTCCAGCAGAGTCTCTCTCTCTCGCTTTCCAGGCGACGGTTCCAGCAGAGTCTCTCTCTCTCGCTTTCCAGGCGACGGTTCCAGCAGAGTCTCTCTCTCTCGCTTTCCAGGCGACGGTTCCAGCAGAGTCTCTCTCTCTCGCTTTCCAGGCGACGGTTCCAGCAGAGTCTCTCTCTCTCGCTTTCCAGGCGACGGTTCCAGCAGAGTCTCTCTCTCTCGCTTTCCAGGCGACAGTTCCAGCAGAGTCTCTCTCTCTCTCGCTTTCCAGGCGACGGTTCCAGCAGAGTCTCTCTCTCTCGCTTTCCAGGCGACGGTTCCAGCAGAGTCTCTCTCTCTCTCGCTTTCCAGGCGACGGTTCCAGCAGACTCCGTCTGATCGACGATGTTTATTGATTTTAACCCCATCAGTGATCACCTGAGTGCTCACTGTACTCACCTATTTGTGGTTTCAAGGGTCGATTCATAGCTCATGGCCTCACCTCCTCACTGATTGCTACTGTGTCCTCTCCCCTGCTCCATGTGGTTTATCAAACCTCGTCTTAAAACTACGTATGCACCAGCCTCCTTTATTGAGTCTTTCTATACCACGATCCTTTTTTACAACGTGTTGACGTGTAATTCCTCGCTATCCGTTGTGGTTCAATTAAAAGTCACTAGAATCTTTAATACAGATACATTGCCGCGTGGAATGAAGCGTTGTTGTCTAAAGTTTTCTCTCGTTTTCCATGGTATTGCATATTGCAGTTGAAAATTTCCTGCAACACTTGGATAGAAACAGCATAATTTGAATCTTTTCTCATGAATTTTCCAACTGTCAGATTCCTCATTTGAAGATTGATGGTGTTGTCACAGATTAGTTTCAAACACAGTAAAAGGTCTTCAATATCTTCTCCATCTTCTTGTAGTAGCAAGAGAGATTCACTGCTAGACACTACTAGACCTGCTAGACGCTGCTAAACACTGCTAGACATTTCCATCGAGTTTCACAGTCTTTCTTAAGCAGCGATTTAGCATTCTGTTTAAATACAAGAATTATATTTTACGTGTGAGCTCTGTTAACCAGCTTCCAAACTCTAGGCAGCAAGACTTTTATATATCCATCAGTCACGTCTTGTAAACAAAGTTGCAGGATGTGGATACGTCATCGAAAAGAAGGAACACTATCATCTGCTCTTGTGACACGACTTAAGAGGCACGTAAGTTCCTCCGTCTTCTAATAACATATTAATTTTTCCACTTTAATCTACCTTGTCCATAATTACTAATGCATTTGCTTTGTCTGTTTCATAAGGTGAAGTCCAGGATCTTTCCTTAATTCCTGGTATAACTTAACAAGTCTTTGAGAACAAATGTGATAGTAATTTTGGATAAGGTGGGTTATAGTGGAAAAATAAACATGTTATTAGAAGACGGGGGAAATTACGTGCCACTTAACGTTTGCGTTTATTCCATGACGGTATAAACAGAGTGTCCATCTACTCATATCTCCATCCTAACGAACTCAGCCTCCCCACCATCACCATCCTCTGCATCATCTCCCATCACCTGTGTATACTGACTCCTTATTTCACCAACTCTGACAGCATATGGATTATTATCCATTATCAAAGTATCTGCGTTACCTCATTCACAATCTTTTGCAAGCAACCGAGAAGATTATTACTTTACACAAATAACCCGCACATAAAAGAGAGAAGCTTACTACGACGTTTCGGTCAGACTTGGACCATTGACAAAGTCACACTAACCAGAGGAGGAGCAGGACGGCTATATATAGGCAGGAAGAGGTGGTGGTAGTAGTAGTAGTAGTAGTAGTACAAGAGTTGTATATAATACCGACAAGATGAAATTAAAACACATGCACAACACTCGGGCATCCCCGGTCCAAGTCGGACCGAAACGTCGTGGTAAGCTTCTCTCTTTTATGTGCGGGTTATTTGTGTATTGTTCCAGTCACGGTATTGTGCCTTTTTTTGTTATTATTACTTTTCTCAGCACGTGTTGCTCTTCGTGGTGTTTTCATCACAGGAGCTGTGATAACTTGACCTCACTGCTACAGCTTGAATATTCATCCCTGTGTAGTGTCACTCAAGACAAGTGCTTAGACCAGTCTTGTTTATAAAACTGACAAGTTGATCATGAGACACTTGGAAATCTTTACTGTGGAAACGTTTCGCCAGTCAGTGGCTTCCTGTGAATTGGACTGAGAAAGCCAGTGGTTTCCTCTGTATTGGAGTGAGAAAGCCAGTGGCTTCCTCTTTACGGGACTGAGAAAGCCAGTGGCTTCCTCTGTACTGGACTGAGAAAACCAGCGGCTTCCTCTGTACTGGACTGAGAAAGCCAGCGGCTTCCTCTGTACTGGACTGAGAAAGCCAGTGTTTCCTCTGTACTGGACTGAGAAAACCAGTGGCGGGCGAAACGTTACCACAAACCAGGATTTCCAAGTGCTCTATGAGTGCCAAAATCATCAACATGTTCGTCGTGACACTTACCATTCGACCACAGAACTGAGGTCTTAATTCAGATATTTACCTGTTAGCATCTGGTAAAGTTAGCAAATAGTTAGCTTTTCACCTCAGGATAAGTCCAAAGTTAGACAAAACTGGTCTGATTATCTAGATGAGATGTCAGATTTCCAGACACAGAGGGAAGAGCACTTTCACTGCAACTGCTTTTACTGCAAAGTTTACTCACATCACGTCTGACATGACGAAGTCGTGGGACCTTTCCAGAAGGTCAAGAAATATTGAAATAGATTGATATCATCTATTACAACCCAGGAGTCCCAAAGGCCTGTTATCCTGGGTGTAAAGGGAGCAAAATAAACACAACAGAAAAGCTCTTGACTTGTATTATCCTTCACCAATTTAGAATAGAAGTATGTACAATATATACATTTTGTACAGCAATAGTTATTAGTGCACTCCACGGTAAGCAAGGCAGAATAGAAGAATAGACCGTGCTTCAACCAGCTCTAGAATGGAAATGACAAGGGCAGACAGGAGAGTGGTACCCACATCACCTCTGCGATTGCCAAAACCATCTTCTCATTGGCTGGAACCTGGGTACTGATTACACGACGGGGCCCCATCATCAATCCTTAGTCCCTGGTTCGCTGGTTGGGGGAGATAGCCTTTCAATGAGGGTGTGTACATGTGCTGAATAAAGGTTACGTACTCTCTGCATGCCACATCATCTCTGGCTTTCCTCCCCGTCATGTCATCATCTCAGCTTCTTGGTAACCTTCTTGGAATGTCTCAGTCAGATTTCGTCTGCAATAACCAGTCAATGGCTTACACTGTACATTTCAGTAACTTACAGTGTAATCCCATTAGCTTGCACATCTCAATAACTCACACTGTACATCTCAGTAACACTGTACATCTGAACCAGTCTCTGGTACAAATGAACAAGCATCAAGCTTGCATTTAGCAGTGTTGATAGTGAAAGTGAAAAATGTAAACCCTGTCAGATCTCACTGTTATCCCATCCTTGGCATGACACGATACCTGAGGAAGATGAGAAGGACGAGAAATGAGACGAAGACCAGACTGATGAGTAGGATGAGAAAGATGAGAAATACGAGAATGATGAGGATGAGAAAGATGAAAGAAATGAGAATGATGAGAAATATGAGAAGGGAGTAGGAAAAAAAATGCAGTGACACTCTTCGTTAATCTGTGAGGTAAAAGGACACAAGTGCAACTAATGCGACATTTAACTGTGGCAACGTTTCGCTCTCCAGGAGCTTCGTTAAGCCGTTACACATTCCACCAATATTGTTTCAGTTTGTTGGACGCATCGTTAATCCATCGTGTGGTGCACCACACTGGGTAACCAGACTTAATAAACACACACCTTCACCGAACTGCAGCTGCTGGACCCGGTAAGGCTACACGACCTTCTCGTAGCTATGCCACCATTTACACTTAGGGTTCTCTGCTAATTTTCTTAATGTTAGGTTAGGTTAAGTAGGTTAGGTTCGGTTAGGTAGGTTAGGTTAGGTAGGTTAGGTGGGTTAGGTAGATTAGGTAGATTAGGTTAGGTTAGAGTAAGTTAGGTTAGGTTAGGCTAGGTTAGGTAACGTTAGGTTAGGTTAGGTTAGAATAGGTTAAGTAGGTTAGGTTAGATTAGATAAGGTAACGTAAGGTTAGGTTAGGTTAGGTTAGGTTAGGTTAGGTTAGGTTAGGTTAGGTTAGGTTAGGTTAGGTTAGGTTAGGTTAGGTTAGATTAGGTTAGAGTAAGTTAGGTTAGGTTAGGGTAGGTTAGGTTAGGCTAGGTTAGATTAGGTTAGGTTAGGTTAGGTTAGGTTAGGTTAGGTTAGGTTAGATTAGGTTAGAGTAAGTTAGGTTAGGTTAGGGTAGGTTAGGTTAGGTTAGGGTAGGTTAGGTTAGGTTAGGTTAGGTTAGATTAGGTTAGGTTAGGTTAGGTTAAGTAGGTTAGGTTAGGTTAGGTTAGGTTAGGTTAGGTTACGTTACGTTACGTTACGTTACGTTAGGTTAGGCTAGGTAAGGTTAAGTTAGGTTAGGTTAGGTTAGGTTAGGTTAGGTTAGGTTAGATTAGGTTAGGTTAGGTTAAGTAGGTTAGGTTAGGTTAGGTTAGGTTAGATTAGGTTAGGTTATGTTAGGTTAGGTTAGGTTAGGTTAGTTTAGGCTAGGTAAGGTTAAGTTAGGTTAGGTTAGGTTAGGTTAGGTTAGGTTAGGTTACGTTAAGTAGGTTAGGTTAGGTTAGGTTAGGTTAGGTTAGGTTAGGTTAAGTTAGGCTAGGTAAGGTTAAGTTAGGATAGGTTAGGTTAGGTTAGATTAGGTTAGGTTAGGTTAGGTTAGGTTAGGTTAGGTTAGGTTAGGTTAGGTTAGATAAGGTTAAGTTAGGTTAGGTTAGGTTAGGTTAGGTTAGGTTAGGTTAGGTTAGGTTAGGTTAGGTTAGGTTAGGTTAGGTAAGGTTAAGTTAGGTTAGGTTAGGTTAGGTTAGGTTAGGTTAAGTTAGGTTAGGTAAGGTAAGGTAAGGTAAAGTTAGGTTAGGTTAGGTAAGGTTATGTTTGGTTAGGTTAGGTTAGCTTAGGTTAGGTTAAGTTAGGCTAGGGAAGGTAAGGTAATGTAAGGTTAGGTTAGGTTAGGTAAGGTTAGATTAGGTTAGGTTAGGTTAGGTTAGGTTAGGTTAGGTTAGGTTAGATTAGATTATGTTAGATTGGGTTAGGTTAAGTTAGGTTAGGTTAAGTTAGGTTAGGTTAGGTTAGGATAGGTTAGGTTAGGTTATGTTAGGTTAGGTTAGGTTAGGTTAGGTTAGATTAGGTTAGGATAGGTTAGGATAGGTTAGGTAAGGTAAGGTAAGGTAAGGAAAGTTAGGTTAGGTTAGGTAAGGTTATGTTAGGTTAGGTTAGGTCAGCTTAGGTTAGGTTAAGTTAGGCTAGGGAAGGTAAGGTAAGGTAAGGTTAGGTTAGGTTAGGTAAGGTTAGATTAGATTACGTTAGGTTAGGTTGGATTAGATTATGTTAGATTGGGTTAGGTTAAGTTAGGTTAGGTTAAGTAAGGTTAAGTTAGGCTAGGTAAGGAAAGGCTAAGTTAGATTCGGTTAAGTCTTCCTTTTTCTATCTGTCCTTCTTATGTTTGTATTAAAATCGAGAAAGATATTTTTTTTACTATTGATAAATTATATCTTGTTTGTGTTTTAAATATTTTGTGGTGAGGAGAGAGTTTTGTCGTTGTCTCAGGTTGTTGCAATGTTGAAAGGACGGCAGCCAACAGCTAAGCAGAGCAACCTTGCTTAAGCGGAGGGAAGGCAGCCAGGGGCGGAGGAAATCAGCTTAGGTGAAGCAAGTCAGCTTAGGCAGGGAAAACCAGCTTAGGCTGGCCGACCAGCTAGCGCTCTACCAGGAAATCTTTGGCTTGGCAAGAACGACTGAAGATGGAAGACAGGAGACTACGGAAGAAGAAAAAGAGCAAAATTTATTGTGCATCATCATAGCATCTCATTTATGCAACATAGGGGAATCTTTATTGAATAAAGATTCCCATATGTTGCATAAGTGTCTCAATCTTCAACTTGTCGGTTTTAAGCCATTTATCACACAGCATCTCATGTTTATGTCTGATTCACTATAAAACGGTTGTTTTTGTCCACCATAAATACAGTAGGACCCCTTTATCTACTGGTTCGGTATCCTCGGTTTCTGTTATCCATTGTTTACTGTGCCCCATCCCCCCCCCCCAAAAAAAAATTCTTTATAACGAACCACAGAGCAAAAATAGTGGTGGTGGCAGGCTTTCAAAGCCTAGAAGAAGCCGTGAAATTCTTCCCATCAGTGAAAATGTGCGGATTCCAATCTTATTTTGCTTAATTTATCAATTAAACTTTATCATTGGTATGTATGTAAATAAAAAATGAGTTATTCATGAAGTTCTCCACTATCCACGGGTACCTACGGAAGGTTTTGGAACCTACGTAGGGGCTACTGTTCCTCCTGTTTGGGTATATCCTACCACAAGGCTTCAGTTTTGTGTAAAGTTTTTTCCATATACAGTAGAAATTCGGTGTTTGAACTAAATTGGTTACTAGGTGGTGTTTGAAGTGCGAAAAGTTCGATGTCCGAAACAGAATTTTCCCTTTAGTCATATCTGACCCTTTAATACCCTCTTCGTTTTACGACTGTATGTCACTGTGAAGCTAATCTCTGTATACCCACACCACTAACCAGTTCCCTGCCACAATAAGTGTGACGTGGTCGTAGCAAAAATTAAAACAGTATCCACAATACAGTGCCTCGGGATACGAACAGCTCAAAACACGAACAAAATTATGTAAGTGTATTTATGTAAGTGCTTTTGTAAATGTATATTTGGGGGTCTGAAACGGATTAATCTAATTTACATTATTCCATGTTGGAACAAATTCGTTCGGTATCAGCATTCGAACAGCCTTCCGGAACGAGTTAAATTCGTATCCCGAGGTACCACTGTATATTGTTTCTGTGGGTTAATTAGTTGTCCGTCGCATTTATATCCATTTTGTGATATGGAGACCAGTACTGTGCAGTATTTATACCCATTCTGTAATATAAGAACAGAACTGGGCTGCCTGCTCCCAAATCTGCACACTGCCACAACAACATACTGGAGTGAGAGATATGGAAGGAAGTGTAAAATAAACTCAGTGAGGAACTGGGGTGCGGTGGTGACAATAAGGGAACACTGTATCAACATCCGGGGTCCCAGACTATTCAACATCCTACCAAAAGATATCAGAAACTCTGCTGGAACAAGTGTAGAAGACTTCAAAAGGAAACCGGACAAGTATCTTCACCAGGTGGCAGATTAACCAGGCTGTGATGGATATGTGGGACAGTGGGCCTCCAGCAGCAACAGCCCGGTTGACCAGGCAAGCACCAGACGAGCCTGGCCCATGGCCGGACTCCGAGAGTAGTGAAATTCTCGAAACTTATACTCCAGGTATACACAAATTACCATACATAGTAACATGTGTAAATTACCTAGGATAACCCCAAAAAAACGGCCAGACAAAGATACTTATTTCCATCGTGGTCTGTATTAACATTATACATAAATAACCCGAACATAACCATTTACAAAGTCACAGTGTGGCTTTGTAAATGGTCGAAGTCGGACCGAAGCGTCGTCGTGAGCTCCTCTCCTCTATGTGCGGGTTATTTGTGTTCCAGTCACGGTATTGTGACTTATTTTCTTATTATAACATTGTTACTGTTACATTGAGGGGACGCAGTAAGCTCTCAGATATCATACAGACCTTGTGCAAGGGCATCCACTCAGATTTTATCTCAGGAAAGGCAGGTATCTATTACCCATGGACAATATATACAATGTGGGTAATTCTCAGCTAAGGTGCATAACTGTCCACTAGGGACGGGGCGATAATAAAATTCTGGCGGGTATCCGGTGGCTCGGTAGGTAACGCTATCGCCTCACACACTGAATGTCCAGGGTTCAATCCCCCTGCCGGGTGGAAACATAGAGTGTTTTCTTAGACCTGCTGTCCCAATTCACCTAACAAGCAAGTAAGAACCTGGGTATTAGTTGACTGATGTGGGTCGCATCCTGGGGGACAAGAGTGAAGGTCCAGAATGGAAGTAAGACAGACAGACAGTCATCGATAACTCAAAATACCCAGAATTTATGGCTGTTAATATCACAGTGCACTGGTAAGCATACGCATTCTGTTTACTGAAGTTTACTGCCTGCCTGTCGAATCACAGCTCCTGGCCCCGTCTCTTCACTTCGTCTGTGTGTGTGTATATGTGTGTACTCACTGTTGCTGAGAATAATTAAGTAATTAACAGTGATCTCAGTGTCTCAACCAGCTGAATGTTGAGAATAATTTAGTAATTAACAGTGATCTCAGTGACTCAACCACCTGGCTGTTGAGAATAATTTAGTAATTAACAGTGATCTCAGTGTCTCAACCAGCTGGCTGTTGAGAATAATTTAGTAATTAACAGTGATCTCAGTGTCTCAACCAGCTGGCTGTTGAGAATAATTTAGTAATTAAGAGAGATCTCAGTGGCTCAACCAGCTGACTGTTGAAAATAATTTAGTAATTAACAGTGATCTCAGTGACTCAACCAGCTGGCTGTCGAGAATAATTTAGTAATTAACAGTGATCTCAGTGACTCGACCAGCTGGCTGTTGAGAATAATTTAGTAATTAGCAGTGATCTCAGTGTCTCAACCAGCTGGCTGTTGAGAATAATTTAGTAGTTAAGAGAGATCTCAGTGGCTCGACCAGCTGACTGTTGAGAATAATTTAGTAATTAACAGTGATCTCAGTGACTCAACCAGCTGGCTGTTGAGAATAATTTAGTAATTAACAGTGATCTCAGTGACTCAACCAGCTGGCTGTTGAGAATAATTTAGTAATTAACAGTGATCTCAGTGACTCAACCAGCTGACTGTTGAGAATAATTTAGTAATTAACAGTGATCTCAGTGACTCAACCAGCTGGCCGTTGAGAATAATTTAGTAATTAACAGTGATCTCAGTGACTCAACCAGCTGGCTGTTGAGAATAATTTAGTAAATAATAGTGATCTCAGTGTCTCAACCAGCTGGCTGTTGAGAATAATTTAGTAATTAAGAGAGATCTAAGTGGCTCAACCAGCTGACTGTTGAGAATAATTTAGTAATTAACAGTGATCTCAGTGACTCAACCAGCTGGCTGTTGAGAATAATTTAGTAATTAACAGTGATCTCAGTGACTCAACCAGCTGGCTGTTGAGAATAATTTAGTAATTAAGAGAGATCTCAGTGGCTCAACCAGCTGACTGTTGAGAATAATTTAGTAATTAAGAGAGATCTCAGTGGCTCAACCAGCTGACTGTTGAGAATAATTTAGTAATTAACAGTGATCTCAGTGACTCAACCAGCTGGCTGTTGAGAATAATTTAGTAATTAAGAGAGATCTCAGTGGCTCAACCAGCTGACTGTTGAGAATAATTTAGTAATTAACAGTGATCACAGTGACTCAACCAGCTGGCTGTTGAGAATAATTTAGTAATTAAGAGAGATCTCAGTTGCTCAACCAGCTGACTGTTGAGAATAATTTAGTAATTAACAGTGATCTCTGTGACTCAACCAGCTGGCTGTTGAGAATAATTTAGTAATTAACAGTGATCTCAGTGACTCGACCAGCTGGCTGTTGAGAATAATTTAGTAATTAACAGTGATCTCAGTGTCTCAACCAGCTGGCTGTTGAGAATAATTCAGTAATTAAGAGAGATCTCAGTGGCTCGACCAGATGACTGTTGAGAATAATTTAGTAATTAACAGTGATCTCAGTGACTCAACCAGCTGGCTGTTGAGAATAATTTAGTAATTAACAGTGATCTCAGTGACTCAACCAGCTGCCTGTTGAAAATAATTTAGTAATTAACAGTGATCTCAGTGACTCAACCAGCTGGCTGTTGACAATAATTTAGTAATTAAGAGAGATCTCAGTGGGTCAACCAGCTGGCTGTTGAGAATAATTTAGTAATTAACAGTGATCTCAGTGACCGAACCAGCTGGCTGTTGAGAATAATTTAGTAATTAAGAGAGATCTCAGTGACTCAACCAGCTGACTGTTGAGAATAATTTAGTAATTAACAGTGATCTCAGTGACTCAACCAGCTGGCTGTTGAGAATAATTTAGTAATTAACAGTGATCTCAGTGACTCAACCAGCTGACTGTTGAGAATAATTTAGTAATTAACAGTGATGTCAGTGACTCAACCAGCTGGCTGTTGAGAATAATTTAGTAATTAACAGTGATCTCAGTGACTCAACCGCTGGCTGTTGAGAATAATTTAGTAATTAACAGTGATCTCAGTGTCTCAACCAGCTGGCTGTTGAGAATAATTTAGTAATTAAGAGAGATCTCAGTGGCCCAACCAGCTGACTGTTGAGAATAATTTAGTAATTAACAGTGATCTCAGTGACTCAACCAGCTGGCTGTTGAGAATAATTTAGTAATTAACAGTGATCTCAGTGACTCAACCGGCTGGCTGTTGAGAATAATTTAGTAATTAACAGTGATCTCTGTGTCTCAACCAGCTGGCTGTTGAGAATAATTTAGTAATTAAGAGAGATCTCAGTGGCTCAACCAGCTGAATGTTGAGAATAATTTAGTAATTAACAGTGATCTCAGTGACTCAACCGGCTGGCTGTTGAGAATAATTTAGTAATTAACAGTGATCTCAGTCACTCAACCAGCTGGCTGTTGAGAATAATTTAGTAATTAAGAGAGATCTCAGTGGCTCAACCAGCTGACTGTTGAGAATAATTTAGTAATTAACAGTGATCTCAGTGACTCAACCAGCTGGCTGTTGAGAATAATTTAGTAATTAAGAGAGATCTCAGTGGCTCAACCAGCTGACTGTTGAGAATAATTTAGTAATTAACAGTGATCTCAGTGACTCAACCAGCTGGCTGTTGAGAATAATTTAGTAATTAACAGTGATCTCAGTGACTCAACCAGCTGGCTGTTGAGAATAATTTAGTAATTAACAGTGATCTCAGTGACTCAACCAGCTGACTCTTGAGCATAATTTAGTAATTAACAGTGATCTCAGTGACTCAACCAGCTGGCTGTTGAGAATAATTTAGTAATTAACAGTGATCTCAGTGACTCAACCAGCTGGCTGTAGATAATAATTTAGTAATTAACAGTGATCTCAGTGACTCAACCAGCTGACTGTTGAGAATAATTTAGTATTTAACAGTGATCTCAGTGACTCAACCAGCTGGCTGTTGAGAATAATTTAGTAATTAAGAGAGATCTCAGTGGCTCAACCAGCTGACTGTTGAGAATAATTTAGTAATTAACAGTGATCTCAGTGACTCAACCAGCTGGCTGTTGAGAATAATTTAGTAATTAACGGTGATCTCAGTGATTCAACCAGCTGACTGTTGAGAATAATTTAGTAATTAACAGTGATCTCAGTGACTCAACCAGCTGGCTGTTGAGAATAATTTAGTAATTAAGAGAGATCTCAGTCGCTCAACCAGCTGACTGTTGAGAATAATTTAGTAATTAACAGTGATCTCTGTGACTCAACCAGCTGGCTGTTGAGAATAATTTAGTAATTAACAGTGATCTCAGTGACTCGACCAGCTGGCTATTGAGAATAATTTAGTAATTAACAGTGATCTCAGTGTCTCAACCAGCTTGCTGTTGAGAATAATTCAGTAATTAAGAGAGATCTCAGTGGCTCGACCAGCTGACTGTTGAGAATAATTTAGTAATTAACAGTGATCTCAGTGACTCAACCAGCTGGATGTTGAGAATAATTTAGTAATTAACAGTGATCTCAGTGACTCAACCAGCTGGCTGTTGAGAATAATTTAGTAATTAACAGTGATCTCAGTGACTCAACCAGCTGGCTGTTGACAATAATTTAGTAATTAAGAGAGATCTCAGTGGGTCAACCAGCTGACTGTTGAGAATAATTTAGTAATTAACAGTGATCTCAGTGACTCAACCAGCTGGTTGTTGAGAATAATTTAGTAATTAAGAGAGATCTCAGTGACTCAACCAGCTGACTGTTGAGAATAATTTAGTAATGAACAGTGATCTCAGTGACTCAACCAGCTGGCTGTTGAGAATAATTTAGTAATTAACAGTGATCTCAATGACTCAACCAGCTGACTGTTGAGAATAATTTAGTAATTAACAGTGATCTCAGTGACTCAACCAGCTGGCTGTTGAGAATAATTTAGTAATTAACAGTGATCTCAGTGACTCAACCGCTGGCTGTTGAGAATAATTTAGTAATTAACAGTGATCTCAGTGTCTCAACCAGCTGGCTGTTGAGAATAATTTAGTAATTAAGAGAGATCTCAGTGGCCCAACCAGCTGACTGTTGAGAAAAATTTAATAATTAACAGTGATCTCAGTGACTCAACCAGCTGGCTGTTGAGAATAATTTAGTAATTAACAGTGATCTCAGTGACTCAACCGGCTGGCTGTTGAGAATAATTTAGTAATTAACAGTGATCTCTGTTTCTCAACCAGCTGGCTGTTGAGAATAATTTAGTAATTAAGAGAGACCTCAGTGGTTCAACAAGCTGACTGTTGAGAATAATTTAGTAATTAACAGTGATCTCAGTGACTCAACCAGCTGGCTGTTGAGAATAATTTAGTAATTAACAGTGATCTCAGTGACTCAACCAGCTGACTGTTGAGAATAATTTAGTAATTAACAGTGATCTCAGTGACTCAACCGGCTGGCTGTTGAGAATAATTTAGTAATTAACAGTGATCTCAGTGACTCAACCAGCTGGCTGTTGAGAATAATTTAGTAATTAACAGTGATCTCAGTGACTCAACCAGCTGACTCTTGAGCATAATTTAGTAATTAACAGTGATCTCAGTGACTCAACCAGCTGGCTGTTGAGAATAATTTAGTAATTAACAGTGATCTCAGTGACTCAACCAGCTGGCTGTAGATAATAATTTAGTAATTAACAGTGATCTCAGTGACTCAACAAGCTGACTGTTGAGAATAATTTAGTATTTAACAGTGATCTCAGTGACTCAACCAGCTGGCTGTTGAGAATAATTTAGTAATTAAGAGAGATCTCAGTGGCTCAACCAGCTGACTGTTGAGAATAATTTAGTAATTAACAGTGATCTCAGTGACTCAACCAGCTGGCTGTTGAGAATAATTTAGTAATTAACGGTGATCTCAGTGATTCAACCAGCTGACTGTTGAGAATAATTTAGTAATTAACAGTGATCTCAGTGACTCAACCAGCTGGCTGTTGAGAATAATTTAGTAATTAACAGTGATCTCAGTGACTCAACCAGCTGGCTGTTGAGAATAATTTAGTAATTAACAGTGATCTCAGTGACTCAACCAGCTGACTGTTGAGAATAATTTAGTAATTAACAGTGATCTCAGTGACTCAACCAGCTGACTGTTGAGAATAATTTAGTAATTAACAGTGATCTCAGTGACTCAACCAGCTGACTGTTGAGAATAATTTAGTAGTTAACAGTGATCTCAGTGACTCAACCAGCTGACTGTTGAGAATAATTTAGTAATTAACAGTGATCTCAGTGTCTCAACCAGCTGGGAGTTGAGAATACTTTAGTAATTAACAGTGATCTCAGTGTCTCAACCAGCTGGCAGTTGAGAATAATTTAGTAATTAACAGTGATCTCAGTGTCTCAACCAGCTGGCTGTTGAGAATAATTTAGTAATTAAGAGAGATCTCAGTGACTCAACCAGCTGGCTGTTGAGAATAATTTAGTAATTAACAGTGATCTCAGTGACTCAACCAGCAGGCATTTGAGAATAATTTAGTAATTAACAGTGATCTCAGTGACTCAACCAGCTGGCAGTTGAGAATAATTTAGTAATTAACAGTGATCTCAGTGACTCAACCAGCTGGCTGTTGAGAATAATTTAGTAATTAACGGTGATCTCAGTGATTCAACCAGCTGACTGTTGAGAATAATTTAGTAATTAACAGTGATCTCAGTGACTCAACCAGCTGGCTGTTGAGAATAATTTAGTAATTAAGAGAGATCTCAGTCGCTCAACCAGCTGACTGTTGAGAATAATTTAGTAATTAACAGTGATCTCTGTGACTCAACCAGCTGGCTGTTGAGAATAATTTAGTAATTAACAGTGATCTCAGTGACTCGACCAGCTGGCTATTGAGAATAATTTAGTAATTAACAGTGATCTCAGTGTCTCAACCAGCTTGCTGTTGAGAATAATTCAGTAATTAAGAGAGATCTCAGTGGCTCGACCAGCTGACTGTTGAGAATAATTTAGTAATTAACAGTGATCTCAGTGACTCAACCAGCTGGATGTTGAGAATAATTTAGTAATTAACAGTGATCTCAGTGACTCAACCAGCTGGCTGTTGAGAATAATTTAGTAATTAACAGTGATCTCAGTGACTCAACCAGCTGGCTGTTGACAATAATTTAGTAATTAAGAGAGATCTCAGTGGGTCAACCAGCTGACTGTTGAGAATAATTTAGTAATTAACAGTGATCTCAGTGACTCAACCAGCTGGTTGTTGAGAATAATTTAGTAATTAAGAGAGATCTCAGTGACTCAACCAGCTGACTGTTGAGAATAATTTAGTAATGAACAGTGATCTCAGTGACTCAACCAGCTGGCTGTTGAGAATAATTTAGTAATTAACAGTGATCTCAATGACTCAACCAGCTGACTGTTGAGAATAATTTAGTAATTAACAGTGATCTCAGTGACTCAACCAGCTGGCTGTTGAGAATAATTTAGTAATTAACAGTGATCTCAGTGACTCAACCGCTGGCTGTTGAGAATAATTTAGTAATTAACAGTGATCTCAGTGTCTCAACCAGCTGGCTGTTGAGAATAATTTAGTAATTAAGAGAGATCTCAGTGGCCCAACCAGCTGACTGTTGAGAAAAATTTAATAATTAACAGTGATCTCAGTGACTCAACCAGCTGGCTGTTGAGAATAATTTAGTAATTAACAGTGATCTCAGTGACTCAACCGGCTGGCTGTTGAGAATAATTTAGTAATTAACAGTGATCTCTGTTTCTCAACCAGCTGGCTGTTGAGAATAATTTAGTAATTAAGAGAGACCTCAGTGGTTCAACCAGCTGACTGTTGAGAATAATTTAGTAATTAACAGTGATCTCAGTGACTCAACCAGCTGGCTGTTGAGAATAATTTAGTAATTAACAGTGATCTCAGTGACTCAACCAGCTGACTGTTGAGAATAATTTAGTAATTAACAGTGATCTCAGTGACTCAACCGGCTGGCTGTTGAGAATAATTTAGTAATTAACAGTGATCTCAGTGACTCAACCAGCTGGCTGTTGAGAATAATTTAGTAATTAACAGTGATCTCAGTGACTCAACCAGCTGACTCTTGAGCATAATTTAGTAATTAACAGTGATCTCAGTGACTCAACCAGCTGGCTGTTGAGAATAATTTAGTAATTAACAGTGATCTCAGTGACTCAACCAGCTGGCTGTAGATAATAATTTAGTAATTAACAGTGATCTCAGTGACTCAACCAGCTGACTGTTGAGAATAATTTAGTATTTAACAGTGATCTCAGTGACTCAACCAGCTGGCTGTTGAGAATAATTTAGTAATTAAGAGAGATCTCAGTGGCTCAACCAGCTGACTGTTGAGAATAATTTAGTAATTAACAGTGATCTCAGTGACTCAACCAGCTAGCTGTTGAGAATAATTTAGTAATTAACGGTGATCTCAGTGATTCAACCAGCTGACTGTTGAGAATAATTTAGTAATTAACAGTGATCTCAGTGACTCAACCAGCTGGCTGTTGAGAATAATTTAGTAATTAACAGTGATCTCAGTGACTCAACCAGCTGGCTGTTGAGAATAATTTAGTAATTAACAGTGATCTCAGTGACTCAACCAGCTGACTGTTGAGAATAATTTAGTAATTAACAGTGATCTCAGTGACTCAACCAGCTGACTGTTGAGAATAATTTAGTAATTAACAGTGATCTCAGTGACTCAACCAGCTGACTGTTGAGAATAATTTAGTAGTTAACAGTGATCTCAGTGACTCAACCAGCTGACTGTTGAGAATAATTTAGTAATTAACAGTGATCTCAGTGTCTCAACCAGCTGGGAGTTGAGAATACTTTAGTAATTAACAGTGATCTCAGTGTCTCAACCAGCTGGCAGTTGAGAATAATTTAGTAATTAACAGTGATCTCAGTGTCTCAACCAGCTGGCTGTTGAGAATAATTTAGTAATTAAGAGAGATCTCAGTGACTCAACCAGCTGGCTGTTGAGAATAATTTAGTAATTAACAGTGATCTCAGTGACTCAACCAGCAGGCATTTGAGAATAATTTAGTAATTAACAGTGATCTCAGTGACTCAACCAGCTGGCAGTTGAGAATAATTTAGTAATTAACAGTGATCTCAGTGACTCAACCAGCTGGCTGTTGAGAATAATTTAGTAATTAACAGTGATCTCAGTGACTCAACCAGCTGGCAGTTGAGAATAATTTAGTAATTAACAGTGATCTCAGTGACTCAACCAGCTGGCAGTTGAGAATAATTTAGTAATTAACAGTGATCTCAGTGACTCAACCAGCTGGCAGTTGAGAATAATTTAGTAATTAACAGTGATCTCAGTGACTCAACCAGCTGGCAGTTGAGAATAATTTAGTAATTAACAGTGATCTCAGTGACTCAACCAGCTGGCAGTTGAGAATAATTTAGTAATTAAGAGTGATCTCAGTGACTCAACCAGCTGGCAGTTGAGAATAATTTAGTAATTAACAGTGATCTCAGTGTCTCAACCAGCTGGCAGTTGAGAATAATTTAGTAATTAACAGTGATCTCAGTGACTCAACCGCTGGCTGTTGAGAATAATTTAGTAATTAACAGTGATCTCAGTGTCTCAACCAGCTGGCTGTTGAGAATAATTTAGTAATTAAGAGAGATCTCAGTGGCCCAACCAGCTGACTGTTGAGAATAATTTAGTAATTAACAGTGATCTCAGTGACTCAACCAGCTGGCTGTTGAGAATAATTTAGTAATTAACAGTGATCTCAGTGACTCAACCGGCTGGCTGTTGAGAATAATTTAGTAATTAACAGTGATCTCTGTGTCTCATCCAGCTGGCTGTTGAGAATAATTTAGTAATTAAGAGAGATCTCAGTGGCTCAACCAGCTGACTGTTGAGAATAATTTAGTAATTAACAGTGATCTCAGTGACTCAACCAGCTGGCTGTTGAGAATAATTTAGTAATTAACAGTGATCTCAGTGACTCAACCAGCTGGCTGTTGAGAATAATTTAGTAATTAAGAGAGATCTCAGTGGCTCAACCAGCTGACTGTTGAGAATAATTTAGTAATTAACAGTGATCTCAGTGACTCAACCAGCTGGCTGTTGAGAATAATTTAGTAATTAAGAGAGATCTCAGTGGCTCAACCAGCTGACTGTTGAGAATAATTTAGTAAATAACAGTGATCTCAGTGACTCAACCAGCTGGCTGTTGAGAATAATTTAGTAATTAACAGTGATCTCAGTGACTCAACCAGCTGGCTGTTGAGAATAATTTAGTAATTAACAGTGATCTCAGTGACTCAACCAGCTGACTCTTGAGCATAATTTAGTAATAAACAGTGATCTCAGTGACTCAACCAGCTGGCTGTTGAGAATAATTTAGTAATTAACAGTGATCTCAGTGACTCAACCAGCTGGCTGTTGAGAATAATTTAGTAATTAACGGTGATCTCAGTGATTTAACCAGCTGACTGTTGAGAATAATTTAGTAATTAACAGTGATCTCAGTGACTCAACCAGCTGGCTGTTGAGAATAATTTAGTAATTAAGAGAGATCTCAGTCGCTCAACCAGCTGACTGTTGAGAATAATTTAGTAATTAACAGTGATCTCTGTGACTCAACCAGCTGGCTGTTGAGAATAATTTAGTAATTAACAGTGATCTCAGTGACTCGACCAGCTGGCTATTGAGAATAATTTAGTAATTAACAGTGATCTCAGTGTCTCAACCAGCTGGCTGTTGAGAATAATTCAGTAATTAAGAGAGATCTCAGTGGCTCGACCAGCTGACTGTTGAGAATAATTTAGTAATTAACAGTGATCTCAGTGACTCAACCAGCTGGCTGTTGAGAATAATTTAGTAATTAACAGTGATCTCAGTGACTCAACCAGCTGGCTGTTGAGAATAATTTAGTAATTAACAGTGATCTCAGTGACTCAACCAGCTGGCTGTTGACAATAATTTAGTAATTAAGAGAGATCTCAGTTGGTCAACCAGCTGACTGTTGAGAATAATTTAGTAATTAACAGTGATCTCAGTGACTCAACCAGCTGGCTGTTGAGAATAATTTAGTAATTAAGAGAGATCTCAGTGACTCAACCAGCTGACTGTTGAGAATAATTTAGTAATGAACAGTGATCTCAGTGACTCAACCAGCTGGCTGTTGAGAATAATTTAGTAATTAACAGTGATCTCAGTGACTCAACCAGCTGACTGTTGAGAATAATTTAGTAATTAACAGTGATCTCAGTGACTCAACCAGCTGGCTGTTGAGAATAATTTAGTAATTAACAGTGATCTCAGTGACTCAACCGCTGGCTGTTGAGAATAATTTAGTAATTAACAGTGATCTCAGTGTCTCAACCAGCTGGCTGTTGAGAATAATTTAGTAATTAAGAGAGATCTCAGTGGCCCAACCAGCTGACTGTTGAGAATAATTTAGTAATTAACAGTGATCTCAGTGACTCAACCAGCTGGCTGTTGAGAATAATTTAGTAATTAACAGTGATCTCAGTGACTCAACCGGCTGGCTGTTGAGAATAATTTAGTAATTAACAGTGATCTCTGTTTCTCAACCAGCTGGCTGTTGAGAATAATTTAGTAATTAAGAGAGATCTCAGTGGCTCAACCAGCTGACTGTTGAGAATAATTTAGTAATTAACAGTGATCTCAGTGACTCAACCAGCTGGCTGTTGAGAATAATTTAGTAATTAACAGTGATCTCAGTGACTCAACCAGCTGACTGTTGAGAATAATTTAGTAATTAACAGTGATCTCAGTGACTCAACCAGCTGGCTGTTGAGAATAATTTAGTAATTAACAGTGATCTCAGTGACTCAACCAGCTGGCTGTTGAGAATAATTTAGTAATTAACAGTGATCTCAGTGACTCAACCAGCTGACTCTTGAGCATAATTTAGTAATTAACAGTGATCTCAGTGTCTCAACCAGCTGGCTGTTGAGAATAATTTAGTAATTAACAGTGATCTCAGTGACTCAACCAGCTGGCTGTAGATAATAATTTAGTAATTAACAGTGATCTCAGTGAATCAACCAGCTGACTGTTGAGAATAATTTAGTATTTAACAGTGATCTCAGTGACTCAACCAGCTGGCTGTTGAGAATAATTTAGTAATTAAGAGAGATCTCAGTGGCTCAACCAGCTGACTGTTGAGAATAATTTAGTAATTAACAGTGATCTCAGTGACTCAACCAGCTGGCTGTTGAGAATAATTTAGTAATTAACGGTGATCTCAGTGATTCAACCAGCTGACTGTTGAGAATAATTTAGTAATTAACAGTGATCTCAGTGACTCAACCAGCTGGCTGTTGAGAATAATTTAGTAATTAACAGTGATCTCAGTGACTCAACCAGCTGGCTGTTGAGAATAATTTAGTAATTAACAGTGATCTCAGTGACTCAACCAGCTGACTGTTGAGAATAATTTAGTAATTAACAGTGATCTCAGTGACTCAACCAGCTGACTGTTGAGAATAATTTAGTAATTAACAGTGATCTCAGTGACTCAACCAGCTGACTGTTGAGAATAATTTAGTAATTAACAGTGATCTCAGTGACTCAACCAGCTGACTGTTGAGAATAATTTATTAATTAACAGTGATCTCAGTGTCTCAACCAGCTGGGAGTTGAGAATACTTTAGTAATTAACAGTGATCTCAGTGTCTCAACCAGCTGGCAGTTGAGAATAATTTAGTAATTAACAGTGATCTCAGTGTCTCAACCAGCTGGCTGTTGAGAATAATTTAGTAATTAAGAGAGATCTCAGTGATTCAACCAGCTGGCTGTTGAGAATAATTTAGTAATTAACAGTGATCTCAGTGACTCAACCAGCTGGCAGTTGAGAATAATTTAGTAATTAACAGTGATCTCAGTGACTCAACCAGCTGGCAGTTGAGAATAATTTAGTAATTAACAGTGATCTCAGTGACTCAACCAGCTGGCTGTTGAGAATAATTTAGTAATTAACTGTGATCTCAGTGACTCAACCAGCTGGCAGTTGAGAATAATTTAGTAATTAACAGTGATCTCAGTGACTCAACCAGCTGGCAGTTGAGAATAATTTAGTAATTAACAGTGATCTCAGTGACTCAACCAGCTGGCTGTTGAGAATAATTTAGTAATTAACAGTGATCTCAGT
This sequence comes from Cherax quadricarinatus, assembly GCF_038502225.1. Classification (NCBI taxonomy): domain Eukaryota; kingdom Metazoa; phylum Arthropoda; class Malacostraca; order Decapoda; family Parastacidae; genus Cherax; species Cherax quadricarinatus. The sequence continues at coordinate 31,796,484 of NC_091340.1, forward strand.
GACTCAACCAGCTGGCAGTTGAGAATAATTTAGTAATTAACAGTGATCTCAGTGACTCAACCAGCTGGCAGTTGAGAATAATTTAGTAATTAACAGTGATCTCAGTGACTCAACCAGCTGGCAGTTGAGAATAATTTAGTAATTAACAGTGATCTCAGTGTCTCAACCAGCTGGCAGTTGAGAATAATTTAGTAATTAACAGTGATCTCAGTGTCTCAACCAGCTGGCAGTTGAGAATAATTTAGTAATTAACAGTGATCTCAGTGACTCAACCAGCTGGCTGTTGAGAATAATTTAGTAATTAAGAGAGATCTCAGTGGCTCAACCAGCTGACTGTTGAGAATAATTTAGTAATTAACAGTGATCTCAGTGACTCAACCAGCTGGCTGTTGAGAATAATTTAGTAATTAACAGTGATCTCAGTGTCTCAACCAGCTGGCTGTTGAGAATAATTTAGTAATTAACAGTGATCTCAGTGTCTCAACCAGCTGACTGTTGAGAATAATTTAGTAATTAACAGTGATCTCAGTGACTCAACCAGCTGGCTGTTGAGAATAATTTAGTAATTGACAGTGATCTCAGTGTCTCAACCAGCTGGCAGTTGAGAATAATTTAGTAATTAACAGTGATCTCAGTGACTCAACCAGCTGGCAGTTGAGAATAATTTAGTAATTAACAGTGATCTCAGTGACTCAACCAGCTGGCAGTTGAGAATAATTTAGTAATTAACAGTGATCTCAGTGACTCAACCAGCTGGCAGTTGAGAATAATTTAGTAATTAACAGTGATCTCAGTGTCTCAACCAGCTGACTGTTGATAATAATTCTCTGCAAATTTATTTGACGATATTTTACGAATAATTTTAGTTTCTGAAGTGTACGAACACAGGTAAAAATTATTTGCATTTAGTTTCCAAAATTTTTATTGAACCTCTGAGAATTTAAAGGAAATGTTCAGAGATCTTAATTAGACTTTGTTGTGTATAGTTGGCGGTGACTCTTGTGAAGTAGTGTGGTAGATGGTGTGGTTGTAGTGTGGTAGATGGTGTGGTTGTAGTGTGGTAGATGGTGTGGTTGTAGTGTGGTAGTGGTGGGTAATGTGGTTGTTGGTGTGGCAGTACATGTTGATGTTGTTTTACAGCTGTAGTAATATAAATATATATATATATATATATATATATATATATATATATATATATATATATATATATATATATATATATATATATATATATATATATATATATATATATATATATATATATATATATATATATATATATATATATATATATATATATATATATATATGACAGTACTGCGACAGGTTGAGGATCGAACCCGCCTCGTGGGAAGCCAGCCAAAATTCACGACGCTTTAATCCACTCAGCTATTAATGCTTCAAACATCAGACACCAGTAACACTGGGCATGTCAGTCCTGATGCGAGGACTTACTTGGCTATGTCAAGCTCAAAACTAATTTCATTCTTCTCCACTTTGGAATGCCAGTCTTCATGACTAGAATGTCGTGGATTTTGGCCGGCTTCCCACCAGCCGGGTTGAAATATAACGGGTTTAATCCTCGGCTTGTCGCAGTATTATTTGCTTAAAATTCTTCGTTTCATGTCTACTTTTCCACCTTATCGGTGTTTTGTATCGTTTATCTCCACATATAATAAATTACTAAAGCGAATGATACTAGAGGATGCGTAGAAAATATATCCAGTAAACAGTGTGTATACCATAAACACAGAAAACACTGTATCACCTCATAGTTTAATTACTAGTCGACAGTGTACTAGCATCTATGACTAGTATTGACTCAACTCATGTTGTAGTCTTTAAGAAACTAGCAAATTCTTACAATACACAAATAACCTTAGCATATGAATGGTCCAAGATTGACCGAAACGTCGTGGTAAACTTCACTCTCCTATGTACGGGTTGTGTGTTGTTCCAGTCACGGTGTTGTGTCTTCTCAGTTCTTTACTCAAAATTCTCACTGGAAGTGACTGACAGCTGGTCTTTTATGTTTCTGTCGTCTTGCAGAAGGAGTGTAACAATAACCTGTATGATCAGTCACAAGGAAAGTTCGACCTCGTTTAGCCTATGACAATATACATATATGTACACATAAATATACACATATACGTAACTAACCACTGAGCGAGTTAACACAGGCTGTTTCAAATTGATGGAACCGATTTGAACACATATTGTTTAAAAATTGGGTCCTAAATTTGAAACAGTGTTTCCCTAAATGTTTAAATGACGTGAAAAAATACCTTGAAAATAAATGGTATAAAATACCGACAATATGGAAACATAAACACATACGCAGTTTAACGTGATCCTTTATTGACAACGTTTCACCCACACAGTGGGCTTTTTCAAGTCACAAACAGATCTACCTGGGGTGGAAGGTACGGGAGCATTTATAGTCAGGTTCAGAATGTTGAGGTCAGGTGGAGAATGCTGCATCTGATGATCCACTGGGTTGGGTTTTAGAGTCTTGGGTAGCTTGGCGGGGGTATTGGACAAGTTGTGAGTAGACCTTCTGCAGTGTTCTATGTTCTTATGTGGGATAGCGATGAAGAAGTTTCTTGGCAAGTGGTTCAGCTATGTTATAGAAGCCATTGTTCTGGTTGAAATTGTTGGTTATAGAGATAAGCGATGATTCCAGGATTCTTCGGTATTGAGTGTTGTCTTCTGTGGCGATAAGTCTTGAGTTTCTGTAGTTAATTAAATGGTTGTGTGAATTGCGATGTTGTACACAGGCATTCCTTGTATCGTCAGTCCTGCTTGCGTATTGGTGTTCTGAAATACGTGTTTGGAGGTCAAGAGACCTCCAAACACGTATTTCAGAACACCAATATGGATCATCAGATGCAGCATTCTCCACCTGACCTCAACATTCTGAACCTGACTATAAATGCTCCCGTACCTTCCACCCCAGGTAGATCTGTTTGTGACTTGAAAAAGCCCACCGTGTGGGTGAAACGTTGTCAATAAAGGATCACGTTAAACTGCATATGTGTTTATGTTTCCAAAAAATACCTTACATTAAAAATAATAAATGCGTAGAATGTTAAAAACCTCAATGAACGTCAGAAAAAAAGGTGGGAATATTACGGTAGATAATCACTTGATTTACCGAAAAGTAGGTTAGTTTGTGGGAATGAAAATAAAGTTCGTGGGTACGAAAAGAAAGTTCGTGGGTACGAAAAGGAAGTTCGTGGGTACGGAAAGAAAGTTCGTGGGAACGGAAAAAAAAATTTCGTGGGTACGAAAAGAAAGTTCGTGGGTACGAAAAGAAAGTCCGTGGGTACGAAAAGAAAGTCTGTGGGTATGAAAACAAGGTCGGTTTCATTAGCACTTGCAGCCCCTGGAGATCACCAGCGCTGATGACGGATCTGCCACCACACAAACAATCAACAGCATCTTCAGCATCCACAAGGAAATGTAATCTCACAATAATCTCCCTCTCAGCTCTTGCTGTTTTTTTTTAAGAGCAGTCTCATCAGGGTAGTAACTCCACTTGCCTCGCCACCGCCGGAAAATATTGATTTAACCCGCCACACCAAAATTTGCCTTAGGGAGAGGGGAAAAATTATGGGTTATTTTGTTGTCATTTGCTGGAACCGCCACTGTTCAATTTAACTTAGATGACAGTGGTTGTCAGGTTGTCCCATAGTGTGTGTGTGTTCCACTGGGATGGGAAAAGTGGAGGAATTACATTGGTGAGAGCACTACACTCTGTGTAACACACACTGTGTACCATACTGTGGAACACACACATACTGTGAGCTCTGCTGTGTACACCACACTGTAATGTGCTCACACCCCTGGATCTGCCTTGTCAGAAGGCAGGTGTGGGGGACTCACACCCCTGGATCTGCCTTGTCAGAAGGCAGATGTGGGGACTCACACCCCTGGATCTGCCTTGTCAGAAGGCAAGTGTGGGGGACTCACACCCCTGGATCTGCCTTGTCAGAAGGCAGGTATTGTAGACTCATACCCCTGGATCCATCTCCTCAGGAGCCTGCTAATACTAACTAAAGACTCTCCGCCCATTTTATCAACCTCAAGTAGATGACAAAGTTGACTACGTACCGTATATATACACACAATCTCTCTACCCAGGTAGACTTGTTTGTGTCTTAATAAAGCCCACTGAGTGGGTGAAACGTTGTCAATAAAGGATCGCATTATGCTACACTTGTGTCCAACTTCATTTTATCTGAAGTCACTCATGCCGAGAATGACTCGAGTCTGGAACATGATGGTACAGTGTCAACATCGATGATATAAAGTCGACTGACCGAATGAAATAGCTGGCCCACAGATGGCTCCAACTTCATCCTGTTCCCTATGTGCAAACTTCGCAATAATAAAAAAGGGAGTCTGAAATGAGCAGATGTAGGAAAAAGCTCTTGGCTTGTAAATAGAGAGAGAGAGAGAGAGAGAGAGAGAGAGAGAGAGAGAGAGAGAGAGAGAGAGAGAGAGAGAGAGAGAGAGAGAGAGAGAGAGAGAGAGAGAGAGAGAGAGAGAGAGAGAGAGAAAGACAGAGACAAACCAGCACCTTACACAGAGGGACTTTGATGACCTTCTTGCTGTGTTTGACATGAGAAACTTTGTTGATTTCCCTACTCACATCTCTGGCTCCTCCCTTGACCCAGTAGTGAGTGATCTGGCAGAAGGCATAGTCACTTATCAACCCCTCGGCTACGTTGGATCGTCTGACCACAAGGCAGTTTTTACGACACTTAAGATCCCAACAGAACGAGGTGAGGAGTCCACACGCACAACCTGGCTATGGGAAAGAGGTAATTGGCCAGCCCTTCGCTCTGAGCTCGACACCACCGACTGGAATGCTCTTTTCCAAGGGGATGTTGACAACCAAGTGAAAGCCTTCACTGGACACATCCTTAATCTACAACAAGAACACATTCCTCACCGGCAATATGTGACAAAGCCTACAGATCAGCCTTGGTTTGGCTTTCGTTGTAGAGAGGCTGCTACTGCTAAGTACAAAGCATGGCGAAGGTATAAGAGACATCCTACCACCTATAACAGGAACTTGCACACGCAAGCCTGTAGGCATATGGGTGACGTTCAAAAGTGGGCCATTGCTAAATGGGAGGTGGACACTAAAAGAAAGCTAGCATCAGGTAGGGTAGGGTCCGAAACCTGGTGGTCCCTGGTCAAGGACAGACAAGGTTATCTGCCTGATGAACTCATTCCACCTCTAAATCGACAGGATGGGACCACCTCAACTAGTAGTCAAGAGAAGGCGGACCTCTTTGCTGAACACTTTGCTACCAAAATGCAAGTTCCTGATCCAGCAAGGGACCCTCCTTGGCTAGCTGCAAGAACTGTGTCAAAACTGTCAGTGGTGACAATAAGGCAGGAGGAGGTGCATTTCCTTCTTAAATCGCTTGACCAAGAAAAGGCTGTGGGCCCAGACAAGTTGAGCCCAAGATTGTTGAGAAGATGTGCAGACCAGCTAGCAGCACCTCTAACTCGCATCTTTCAGCACTGCCTAGTACAGTATAAATGGCCCTCTCTATGGAAAGAGGCAAATGTAGTCCCTGTTCACAAAAAGAAGAGCAGAGCAGAAATCAGCAACTACAGACCAGTGTCACTCTTGTCAATCACTGGTAAGATCCTTGAGACAATAATCTCAAGACAAATGACAGTTTTTTGACTACCATTCACTACTTTGTGATCGTCAATATGGCTTCAGGAAAGGTTACTCTGCTGCTGATCTGTTGTTAAACCTCTCCACTAAGTGGCACCAGTCACTGGATGAATCCAAAGTCAGCTGTGTGGTAGCACTGGACATTGCTGGCGCTTTCGACCGGGTGTGGCACCAGAGCCTCTTAGCAAAACTTCAAGCACTGGGAATTGCAGGCTCTACGCTATGTCTCCTCGGTGATTACCTTCATGGTAGATCTCTAAGTGTAGTTGTCAATGGAACGGAATCAGCAAGACATCCTATTGAGGCAAGTGTTCCACAAGGAAGCGTGCTGGGTCCATTGTTATGGAATGTCTACTTCAACGACCTTCTTCATCTCATCCCAGAATCACATGCATATGCAGGCGACTGTACACTGACATTCACTTATCCAAGAGAAGAAATGCCAGCTGCTCTAAGCTACATCTATCACCAGCTGAGAGCTATATCAGCTTGGGGAAATAGATGGCAAGTAACATTTGCACCTGAGAAAACGCAAATGATGATCGTCTCTAGGCACCATGATGGTAATGCTGGTGCAGTAGTAAGGATGAATGGGAGGGTGTTGGCACCTGGAGAAGAAGTTGATATCCTTGGGGTGAAATTTGACTCCAAACTAACCATGAAGAACCATGTTGTAAATCTTGCAAACAAGGCAGCCAGGAAGCTTACAGCACTTCGCCGTATCTCGCATCTGCTTGACAGTAGGGGTTGCAAGATCTTGTACGAGGCGCAAGTACGCTCACACCTTGAGTATGCTCCACTTTCTTGGTTTGCCTGCCCCCCTCTCATCTGCGACTGCTTGACAGAGTAGAGAACAGAGCAAGACGTCTCATTTCTCGCCTGGGCCCATCCTGGATAGATCTGTCATTTTAGCAGAGCCTTCAACATAGGAGGGATATGGGTGGCCTTACTGTTATGTACAAGGCCAATATTGTCAAAATACCACACTTGGATCCACTTCGAGGACAGCGTGAAACATGCTTTTATGCCACAAGACGGGCAGAAAGCAGCAACTTCACTCTGGCTGTACCCTTCTCCAGAACATCACTCCATCTGAGATCATACATACCCAGTATGACTCGAGTATGGAACACATTCGTACAGCATAATGATGTCAACGAGATAAAGTCAGTTGATCAAATGAAAATGCTGGCCCACAGATGGCTCCAACTTCATCCTGTTCCCTACTTGTATGTCTCTTAACAATAAAAATGCTTTCAAATGAGCTGATGTAGGTAACAGCTCTTAGCTTGCCAATAAAGTTAGGAATCCTTAACCTGTAAATAGCTTGTCAACAAAGCTAGGGATCCTTAACCTTGTCAAACCCTGTGTAAAAAAAAAAAAGAGAGAGAGAGAGAGAGAGAGAGAGAGAGAGAGAGAGAGAGAGAGAGAGAGAGAGAGAGAGAGAGAGAGAGAGAGAGAGAGAGAGAGAGAGGCAAGATAGGCAGACAGACAGACAGACCCAGCAAAGGGACGGGGGAAGGGCAGTGAGAAATGTAAACAAACATCTTGATCACTCCCAGAGTAATTGGTCAGGTGGGAGCCGCTAAGTAACAGTTGCGTTAATTGGTTTACTCGCTATTACTCTCTGTTGCCTCCCAGAATACATTGTAAAGTACAGGCAATTAATGTTATCGCGTGTTAAGGTGAATATAGATCTTACCAGTTAGAGGAGACGTCTGTGACGTAAGTTTTATGATAGGCATTAAGACGATAGTTAGATACCTTGAGACCCTAACAGGAAATTCAGTGGATTTTATGCTGTATGTGTTTATAGCTGTAGTTTTGTGTGTCCGTGATGTTTGTTACTCTCACTTTTAAAAGTAAAGCCAAGATACAAACGAATCTCATTTGTCATGTAAACATCTCATCTGACATGTAAATATCTCATATGATGTGTAAGCATCTCATTTGACATGTAAACATTTAATTTGAGGTATAAACATCTCATTTCACGCATAAACATCCCATTTTCTCAAACATAAATGTTACTGCATTTTGCTCCCTAAGTATCGGTGTCCTTCGCAAAATTGTGTATAATTTCCTCCCATAAACATTTCCAGTCTATTGATAGATGTTCAAGTTCGTCCCGATGAACAAATCCGTTCAAACTGCAGTGAATCTGATCTTCCTAGTGTTGCTGACAGTGCTGGCAACTGGCAGATAGTTATCGCAGTGTCAGCAGTTGACAGCGACTCATTTAATGAGATGTCAGTTAAACCATTCTTTTTTCCTAAATTATTTTTGGGATGATATTTACCTGGGCGTGTTGTTGTTATTACGTTGTTGCTGTCACCTGAGTGGCCTTGTGTTTACTGTTGTCGATCTTGTCCTCCATGTGGGAGATACAACGAACTAAATCTGTTTCTGTCTACAATGTCTAAATCTGTTTTCTGTCTTACGTTTATTCTCGTCTCTGAGAATAATCAATAGAATAAGATAATCTTATTTTATACTGTTCTTGGAAACTAATCTATATGACGGTTTTCTAAACACTATAAACGCTGCCCAGGGAATATTTATACCGTTTAGAGAAATGAGATTGAATAGGAACGATCCAAAATGGGTGAATAATTGGCTCAAATATTTCTTATTGGTCAAAAGGCTTTTAGCAGTGTTTCACATGTTCTTGTTAGAAAAAAAAATTGTCCTTTACTGTATTCCAGTAATCTGTCCTCTATTGTCCTCCAGTAATCACTGATTTTTAAGGCCAACTTAGTTGGCCTTAGTTGCTCATGTGTCTCCCTCAACTTGTACGTTGCTTCAAGAAATGTTAAGTATTGTTTGCCAGCAGTTGATGAGGAGTTGCAGGAGGCAGTGAGAATGGTGCTGCAATGAGTTACTGCCAGATTTAATCACCAGTCTGACTGTTAGTTGCTGGTGGTTGCTACCACCAGAGTGACTGTTAGTTGCTGATGGTTGCTACCACCTGAGTGACTGTTAGTTGCTGATGGTTGCTACCACCTGAGTGACTGTTAGTTGCTGATGGTTGCTACCACCTGAGTGACTGTTAGTTGCTGATGGTTGCTACCACCAGAGTGACTGTTAGTTGCTGATGGTTGCTGCTACCTGAGTGACTGTTAGTTGCTGATGGTTGCTACCACCTGAGTGACTGTTAGTTGCTGATGGTTGCTACCACCTGAGTGACTGTTAGTTGCTGATGGTTGCTACTACCTGAGTGACTGTTAGTTGCTGATGGTTGCTACCACCTGAGTGACTGTTAGTTGCTGATGGTTGCTACTACCTGAGTGACTGTTAGTTGCTGATGGTTGCTACCACCTGAGTGACTGTTAGTTGCTGATGGTTGCTACCACCTGAGTGACTGTTAGTTGCTGATGGTTGCTACCACCTGAGTGACTGTTAGTTGCTGATGGTTGCTACTACCTGAGTGACTGTTAGTTGCTGATGGTTGCTACCACCTGAGTGACTGTTAGTTGCTGATGGTTGCTACCACCTGAGTGACTGTTAGTTGCTGATGGTTGCTACCACCTGAGTGACTGTTAGTTGCTGATGGTTGCTACCACCAGAGTGACTGTTAGTTGCTGATGGTTGCTACCACCTGAGTGACTGTTAGTTGCTGATGGTTGCTACCACCAGAGTGACTGTTAGTTGCTGATGGTTGCTACCACCAGAGTGACTGTTAGTTGCTGATGGTTGCTACCACCAGAGTGACTGTTAGTTGCTGATGGTTGCTACCACCTGAGTGACTGTTAGTTGCTGATGGTTGCTACTACCTGAGTGTCTGTTAGTTGCTGATGGTTGCTACCACCTGAGTGACTGTTAGTTGCTGATGGTTGCTACCACCTGAGTGACTGTTAGTTGCTGATGGTTGCTACCACCTGAGTGACTGTTAGTTGCTGATGGTTGCTACTACCTGAGTGACTGTTAGTTGCTGATGGTTGCTACCACCTGAGTGACTGTTAGTTGCTGATGGTTGCTACCACCTGAGTGACTGTTAGTTGCTGATGGTTGCTACTACCTGAGTGACTGTTAGTTGCTGATGGTTGCTACCACCTGAGTGACTGTTAGTTGCTGATGGTTGCTACCACCTGAGTGACTGTTAGATAATGGTGGTTGCTGCCACCAGAGTGACTGGTAGATGCTGGTGGTTGCTACCACAAGAGTGACTGTTAGATGCTGAGGGTGAAAGCACACACACAAACACAGTGTACTCACCTAGTAGTGGTTGCAAGGGTCGAGTCACAGCTCCTGGCCCCTCCTCTTCACTGATCGCTATTAGGTCACTCTTCCTGCTCCATGTGTGTGTGTGTGTGTGTGTGTGTGTATGTGTGTGTGTACTCACCTATTTGTGGTTGCAGGGGTCGAGTCATAGCTCCTGTCCCCGCCTCCTTACTGATTGCTACTAGGTCCTCTCTCTCCCTGTTCCATGAGCTTTATCAAACCTCGTTTGTGTTTGTGTGTGTGTGTGTGTGTGTGTGTGTGTGTGTTTGTGTGTGTGTGTGTGTGTGTGTGTGTGTGTGTGTGTGTGTGTGTGTGTGTGTGTGTGTGTGTGTGTGTGTGTGTGCGTGGGTGTGTGTGTGTGTGTGTGTGTGTGTGTGTACTCACCTAGTTGAGGTTGCAGGGGTCGAGTCCTAGCTCCTGGCCCCGTCTCTTCACTGGTCGCTTCTAGTTCACTCTCACTGAACCGTGAGCTTTATCATACCTCTAGTTGTAGCTACACTGAGAGTAAAAGGTAGATGGGATACAAGGAGAATAGAAGCATCAGGGAAGAGAGAGGTGAAGGTTTATAAACTAAAAGAGGAGGCAGTTAGGATAAGATATAAACAGCTATTGGAGGATAGATGGGCCAATGAGAGCATAGGCAATGGGGTCGAAGAGGTATGGGGTAGGTTTAAAAATGTAGTGTTAGAGTCTTCAGCAGAAGTTTGTGGTTACAGGAAAGTGGGTGCGGGAGGGAAGAGGAGCGATTGGTGGAATGATGATGTAAAGAGAGTAGTAAGGGAGAAAAAGTTAGCATATGAGAAGTTTCTACAAAGTAGAAGTGATGCAAGGAGGGAAGAGTATATGGAGAAAAAGAGAGAGGTTAAGAGAGTGGTGAAGCAATGTAAAAGGAGAGCAAATGAGAGAGTGGGTGAGATGTTATCAACAAATTTTGTTGAAAATAAGAAAAAGTTTTGGAGTGAGATTAACAAGTTAAGGAAGCCTAGAGAACAAATGGATTTGTCAGTTAAAAATAGGAGAGGAGAGTTATTAAATGGAGAGTTAGAGGTATTGGGAAGATGGAGGGAATATTTTGAGGAATTGTTAAATGTTGATGAAGATAGGGAAGCTGTGATTTCGTGTATAGGGCAAGGAGGAATAACATCTTGTAGGAGTGAGGAAGAGCCAGTTGTGAGTGTGGGGGAAGTTCGTGAGGCAGTAGGCAAAATGAAAGGGGGTAAGGCAGCCGGGATTGATGGGATAAAGATAGAAATGTTAAAAGCAGGTGGGGATATAGTTTTGGAGTGGTTGGTGCAATTATTTAATAAATGTATGGAAGAGGGTAAGGTACCTATGGATTGGCAGAGAGCATGCATAGTTCCTTTGTATAAAGGCAAAGGAGACAAAAGAGAGTGCTAAAATTATAGGGGGATAAGTCTGTTGAGTATACCTGGTAAAGTGTATGGTAGAGTTATTATTGAAAGAATTATGAGTAAGACAGAGAATAGGATAGCAGATGAACAAGGAGGCTTTAGGAAAGGTAGGGGGTGTGTGGACCAGGTGTTTACAGTGAAACATATAAGTGAACAGTATTTAGATAAGGCTAAAGAGGTCTTTGTGGCATTTAAGGATTTGGAAAAGGCGTAAGACAGGGTGGACAGGGGGATAATGTGGCAGATGTTGCAGGTGTATGGTGTAGGAGGTAGGTTACTGAAAGCAGTGAAGAGTTTTTACGAGGATAGTGAGGCTCAAGTTAGAGTATGTAGGAAAGAGGGAAATTATTTCCCAGTAAAAGTAGGCCTTAGACAAGGATGTGTGATGTCACCGTGGTTGTTTAATATATTTATAGATGGGGTTGTAAGAGAAGTAAATGCGAGGGTCTTGGCAAGAGGCGTGGAGTTAAAAGATAAAGAATCACACATAAAGTGGGAGTTGTCACAGTTGCTCTTTGCTGATGACACTGTGCTCTTGGGAGATTCTGAAGAGAAGTTGCAGAGATTGGTGGATGAATTTGGTAGGGTGTGCAAAAGAAGAAAATTAAAAGTGAATACAGGAAAGAGTAAGGTTATGAGGAAAACAAAAAGATTAGGTGATGAAAGATTGGATATCAGATTGAAGGGAGAGAGTATGGAGGAGGTGAATGTATTCAGATATTTGGGAGTGGACGTGTCAGAGGATGGGTCTATGAAAGATGAGGTGAATCATAGAATTGATGAGGGGAAAATGGTGTGTGGTGCACTTAGGAGTATGTGGAGACAAAGAACTTTGTCCTTGGAGGCAAAGAGGGGAATGTATGAGAGAATAGTTTTACCAACGCTCTTATATGGGTGTGAAGCGTGGGTGATGAATGTTGCAGCGAGGAGAAGGCTGGAGCCAGTGGAGATGTCATGTCTGAGGGCAATGTGTGGTGTGAATATAATGCAGAGAATTCGTAGTTTGGAAGTTAGGAGGAGGTGCGGGATTACCAAAACTGTTGTCCAGAGGGCTGAGGAAGGGTTGTTGAGGTGGTTCGGACATGTAGAGAGAATGGAGCGAAACAGAGTGACTTCAAGAGTGTATCAGTCTGTAGTGGAAGGAAGGCGGGGTAGGGGTCGGCCTAGGAAAGGTTGGAGGGAGGGGGTAAAGGAGGTTTTGTGCGCGATGGGCTTGGACTTTCAGCAGGCATGCGTGAGCGTGTTTGATAGGAGTGAATGAAGACAAATGGTTTTTAATACTTGACGTGGTGTTGGAGTGTGAGCAAAGTAACATTTATGAAGGGGTACAGGGAAACCGGCAGGCCGGACTTGAGTCCAGGAGATGGGAAGTACACTGCCTGCACTCTGAAGGAAGGGTGTTAATGTTGCAGTTTAAAAACTGTAGTATAAAGCACCCTACTGGCAAGACAGTGATAGAGTGAATGATGGTGAAAGTTTTTCTTTTTCGGGCCACCCTGCCTTGGTGGGAATCGGCCAGTGTGATAATAATAAAAAATAAATGGATCCTGCCTGTGTGTGTGTGTACTCACCTAGTTGAGGTTGCAGGGGTCGAGTCCAAGCTTCTGGCCCCGCCTCTTCACTAGTCGCTACTCGTTCACTCTCCCTGAACCGTGAGCTTTATCATACCTCTGCTTATAGCTAAGTATGGATCCTGCCTCCACTACATCGCTTCCCAAACTATTCCACTTACTGACTACTCTGTAGCTGAAGAAATACTTCCTAACATCCCTGTGATTCATCTGTGTCTTCAACTTCCAACTGTGTCCCCTTGTTACTGTGTCCAATCTTTGGAACATCCTGTCTTTGTCCACCTTGTCAATTCCTCTCAGTATTTTGTATGTCGTTATCATGTCCCCCCTATCTCTCCTGGCCTCCAGTGTCGTCAGGTTGATTTCCCTTAGCCTCTCCTCGTAATACATACCTCTTAGCTCTGGGACTAGTCTTGTTGCAAACCTTTGCACTTTCTCTAATTTCTTTACGTGCTTGGCTAGGTGTGGGTTCCAAACTGGTGCCGCGTACTCCAATATGGGCCTAACGTACACGGTGTACAGGGTCCTGAACGATTCCTTATTAAGATGTCGGAATGCTGTTCTGAGGTTTGCTAGGCGCCCATATGCTGCAGCAGTTATTTGGTTGATGTGCGCTTCAGGAGATGTGCCTGGTGTTATACTCACCCCAAGATCTTTTTCCTTGAGTGAGGTTTGTAGTCTCTGGCCCCCTAGACTGTACTCCGTCTGCGGTCTTCTTTGCCCTTCCCCAATCTTCATGACTTTGCTCTTGGTGGGGTTGAACTCCAGGAGCCAATTGCTGGACCAGGTCTGCAGCCTGTCCAGATCCCTTTGTAGTTCTGCCTGGTCTTAGATCGAATGAATTCTTCTCATCAACTTCACGTCATCTTCAAACAGGGACACCTCGGAGTCTATTCCTTCCGTCATGTCGTTCACAAATCCCAGAAACAGCACTGGTCCTAGGACTGACCGCTGTGGGAACCCGCTGGTCACAGGTGCCCACTCTGACACCTCGCCACGTACCATGACTCGATGCTGTCTTCCTGAAAAGTATTCCCTGATTCATTGTAGTGCCTTTCCCTGTTATCCCTGCTTGGTCCTCCAGTTTTTGCACTGATATCTTGTGTGGAACTGTGTCAAACGCTTTCTTGCAGTCCAAGAAAATGCAATCCACCCACCACTCTCTCTCTTGTCTTACTGCGGTCACCATGTCATAGAACTCCAGTAGGTTTGTGACACAGGATTTCCCGTCCCTAAAACCGTGTTGGATGTTGTTGATAAGCTCATTCCTCTCTAAGTGTTCCACCACTCTTCTCCTGACAATCTTCTCCATGACCTTGCATACTATACATATCAGTGACACTGGTCTGTAGTTTAGTGCTTCATGTCTATCTCCTTTTTCAAAGATTGGGACTACATTTGCTGTCTTCCATGCCTCAGGCAATCTCCCTGTTTCGATAGATGTATTGAATATTGTTGTTAGAGGTACACATAGCGCCTCTGCTCCCTCTCTCAGGACCCATGGAGAGATGTTATCTGGCCCCATTGCTTTTGAGGTATCTAGCTCACTCAGAAGCCTCTTCACTTCTTCCTCATTTGTGTGTACTGAGTCCAGCACCTGGTGGGGTGCCCCACCTCTCCGTCTTTCTGGAGCCCATTCTGTCTCCTGTGTGAACACTTCTTTGAATCTCTTGTTGAGTTCCTCACATACTTCACGGTCATTTCTAGTTATCTCTCCTACTTCCTTCCTTAGCCTGATTACCTGGTCCTTGACTGTTGTGTGTGTGTGTGTGTGTGTGTGTGTGTGTGTGTGTGTGTGTGTGTGTATGTGTGTGTGTGTGTGTGTGTGTGTGTGTGTGTGTGTGTGTGTGTGTGTGTGTGTGTGTGTGTGTGTGTGTGTGTGTGTGTGGGTGTGTGTGTGCATGTGTGTGGGTGTGTGTGTGTGTGTGTGTATGCATGTGTATGTGTGTGTGTATGTGTGTGTGTGTTTGTGTGTGTGTGTGTATGTGTGTGTGTGTGTATGTGTGTGTTTGTGTGTGTGTATGTGTGTGTGTGTGTGTGTGTGTGTGTGTGTGTGTGTGTGTGTGTGTGTGTGTGTGTGTGTGTGTGTGTGTGTGTGTGTGTGTATGTGTGTGTGTGTGCAAGTGTGTGTGGGTGTGTGTGTGTGTGTGTGTGTGTGTGTGTGTGTGTATGTATGTGTGTGTGTGAGTGTGTGTGTGTGTATGTGTTTGTGTGTGTGTATGTGTGTGTGTGTGTGTGTGTGTGTGTGTGTGTGTATGTGTGTGTGTGTGCGTATGTGTGTGTGTGTGTATGTATGTGTGTGTGTATGTGTGTGGATGTGAGTGTGCGTGTGTGTGTGTGAGTGTGTGTGTACGTGTGTGTGTGTGTGTGTATGTGTGTGTGTGTGTGTGTATGTGTGTGTGTGTATGTGTGTGTATGTGTGTGTGTGTATATGTGTGGGTGTGTGTGTGTATGTGTGCGTGTGTGTGTGTGTTTGTGTGTGTGTGTGTATGTGTGTGGGTGTGTGTGTGTGTGTGTACTCACCTATTTGTGGTTGCAGGGGTCGAGTCATAGCTCCTGGCCCCGCCTCTTCGCTGATTGCTACTAGGTCCTCTCTCTCCCTGCCCCATGAGCTTTATCATACCTCGCCTTAAAACTATGTATGGTTCCCGCCTCCACTACGTCACTTTCTAGGCTATTCCACGGTCTGACTACTCTATGATTGAAGAAATACTTCCTAACATCCCTTTGATTCATCTGAGTCTTCAACTTCCAATTGTGACCTCTTGTGTCTGTGTCCCTTCTCTGGAACATCCCGTCTTTGTCCACCTCGTCTATTCCGCGCAGTATTTTATATGTCGTTATCATGTCTCCCCTGACCCTCCTGGCCTCCAGTGTCGTCAGGCCGATTTCCCTCAACCTTTCTTCGTAGGACAATCCCCGTAGCTCTGGGACTAGCCTTGTTGCAAACCTTTTCACTTTCTCTAATTTCTTGACGTGCGGATTCCAAACTGGTGCTGCATACTCCAGCATGGGCCTGACGTAAATGGTATACAGAGTCTTGAACGAA
>NC_091341.1:0-200000 GCF_038502225.1 Cherax quadricarinatus
GCTGGTAGTTCATCCAAAGCCGGGCAGTAGGGACATCCTCTACAGAGTGTGATAATTTTGTTAGATGTGCCGTAGACATGTGCCTCCCTTTGCATGATAGTTATGATAAATGGTCTGGTGTCAATCTCCAGTTGTCTCAGATTAATGACGTGCGGGTTGAAGGTATTCAACTTTACCAGTTTATCAGTTATATCGTGCATTTGACAGCCAATGTGATAGGGAATCGACAGAAGGCGAATTCTGGCTGCATTGTCTACAGTTGTACTATACTTGTGCCTGATTTCTGACACTAGCATGTCATAATGATTTAGTAGTGTTAAGTTTCGAAAATCGTCAGCAAGCACACCAGTTGCGTTAGTATCCTCTCCAGAGTTTGACCAGTAACATGACGAGGCATAGCTGCGCCATACATGAACATGTAGCCACCCTCCTAAGTCGAAATATTTGATCCTCACACGTAAACTTTAGGGTGGCTCCGTGGCCTTGCTGGCAAAGCTCTCGCTTCACACACGGAGGGCCCGGGTTCGATTCCAGGCTGGGTAGAAACACCTACTGTCCTGTTCCTCTAGCAGCAAGTAGGTACCTGGGTGTTAGTCGACTGGTGTGGGTCGCATCCTGGGGGACAAGATTGAGGACCCCAATGGAAATAAGACAGTCCTCGACGACACACTGCCTTTCTTGGGTTATCTTGGGTGGCTAACCCTTCGGGGTTAAAAATCCGAACGAAATCTTATCTTATTAGCCCAGTACTGAAGAATGAGGGATAGTCTGTGCGCTAACCCGTGCTGGCCTCCGTCACGATTGTTAGCCCTTCGTCCTCCAGTAACACTGGTTAAGTCGGGGCTCCTGCACTAAGAACCTGCAGAGAAGGCACATTATCATCAGGTTTGAGCACAGCCAGCCCAAGAATCAGTTCCCCAGATGGGGGCAAGACGGAAACTTGAGCAAAGTCACCGGCAGCATTTCAGCTGTAACAAGGTAAGGTGGCAGACCTGGTGGAGCAGCACATGACACAATTTATTACTAGTCAGGAGGTTTCCTGAGCTAGACGGGTCGCTAACCTTACGATTGTCTGTACACAGAGGGGTATTTAAGAATTTTTGATAGTATGAAATTTACCATAAGATCGGAGCTAATGGCATTTAGTAGTGGAAGCATCTGAAGCAGAAAGGAAGATTAAGCCACCATACATTAACGTGACAAACCTCGAGTTATAATGAGGAAGCAACTAATCATTCAGCTCTTTGTACCCTTCAAGAAAATTAAAGAGCTAGTTACCCAGGGAGTTGCACTTCCTTGGATCAAACCTGAGTGCGTCCCAATAGCGCCCAGGCGCTAAATGACCCCTACGGGTTTACAGCTTCCCCATAAATATCATAATACAACTTATTGTTCCTGAGAGAGTGCTCGCTCTGGAAGGCATATGCCTTGCCTTGCCACACAGGCCACCCGCTTTTATTTCGATGTTGTCGATTAATTATTCCTAACTTAATCGAGAATAAAAATATTTAAATTTCTATAATATTTCGAGCACGGAGAAATGAAGGAAGGGCCAGTTGGCAAAGGATGTGCTCTCGACTGGGAGAACGAGGAACACAGGATATGTACGCCGAGAGAAGTATATATTCTATGTGGGCTTATAGGTGAATTTTAGCCTAATCATCTACATGAAGTCGACCTTGTGGCTTAGCGCTTCTTTTTGATTATAGTAATACATGAAGTCGATAACTTGGTAACAAAGTCACAAAAAAGAGGGCATGGGGGAGAACGACTCTCGTAAGACCATACTTTTGCCAGCCTTTTTTTGACAGCTGATAATATTTCACGTGCTGGTCTGAACCTCTGGTATATGAACATTAATTACTAGCAGAACTTTGATGTATACCTCAGTGCCATATCATTCATTTCAAAGACGACGTCTCGTATGTGTCCTGAAGAATAGCAACATAGCAACGGGAAACCGTTGTTGCATGGATATGCAGTCACCAGCTTGCAGCTCTTGGCCCTGGTGTTGTACAGTCAGACGGTTATACAAGTCCACTAGCCAGCTTGATAAACAACCATTGCCAGCATTACTTAATATTTTTATTATGCACCCCATACCCATCCTGTGGGCGGTAGTCAAAGATTACAGAGACACATAATGGGTCCAGGGACTGGGCCACAAAGTTTTGATAGCTAAACAAGTTAGTGGTAATGAACTATTTACATGTTTATATCTAGTAAAAACAAAAAGATTTAGGTGGTTATGGGTTATTTACAGTGGGCGAAGTGAGGGGTAGCGAAGAAAGGAAATATTATTCTCGTTAATAATCTTGGAAAGGACTTCGCTAAACGGCAAATAAATGTAAACCCACATCTTTAGCTAGGAAATGACGCAAAGGGGAGAGTCAGTTTGATAGGTTTATTAAAGGCTATCAGCTGCAGATAGGTTGTTAAGGATGCAATTCACCTGAATAGGATTATGAATCATGAAAAATATTTTAATCCCCATCACAGAGATTAAAGTAAATTGTATACATAAAACCCAAAGGAAAAACACCTCTAAGTGTGATGAAACATCAAAGTGTAGGGTTTTCCCAATCCATTGACAAGTGGATTGGGAAAACCCACATGCAAATAAAAACAGTGTAAGAGACTATATTTCGATCTCTGAGATCTTCAGCTTAGGAATAGATGAGAGGGAGAGCTAAATGTACATTCTTTTACAATGTTTATCTTCATGTGGGTTTTCTTTCACCTCTAAGTGTACCGTATATATTCTGAGAGCTGATGTGTAATACCCTTATGGGTTTAGCGTTTTTCAATAAATAAAAAAAATGGTTATTACTCAGTGCATAAAAACTTTGCTTAATCTTTTTTTTTCATGTACACGTCTGGAAATCATTTAAGATATGACTCGGTACGTTCAACAAGCTCTGTATGAGAGGGTCATCATAGGATAAGACCCACGTCACCTGATTCTCCCTTACAAATTATGTATGGGGAAGTTTTAAACCTTTAGGGGTCAGGTACCTATATACTGAGAGTCTACACTAAACCCTATTTTTGGGGTTAAAGTATTCGTGACTAGCGGTGCATAGGTGACAGGAAATTGCCATCACCCTCAGATGTCTTGAACTGAAAGTTAACTTGATATCCTCCATTAGCAGCCTTCATTTATAATGCTCTGTCCAACATTTTTTTTTTTAATTTCCCATTGCAAATCAAACATGAATATTTAAAAGTAAGAATATTAGAAAATTATGGCTACTAGGATGTGATTTTTCTGCAGATTTTCAAAGATTGAAGGGTTACTAGCTACTAACATCCACAGGGTGGATATGAGGTGCACAATAAACTAATCACTACCATCCACAGGATGGATATGCGCTGCACAATAAACTAGCCACTACCATCCACAGGATGGATATGAGGTGCACAATAAACTAATCACTACCATCCACAAGATGGATATGAGGTGCACAATAAACTAATCACTACCATCCACAGGATGGATATGCGCTGCACAATAAACTAGCCACTAACATCCAGTAATAACCATTGCATAGTCCACAGGTTTTAAACCTAATAAATTAACCAACCGAGGAGGTATACTGTACCTAGGTATTCAGGTTTGATCCGAAGAAAGGAGGAGGGTAACTCTTAAGTCCATAATTAGGAACAAGAGCTGTAACACATGTATTTTCGCCTACGTACAAATGTTTGTGGGGCTTCAGAGCTAGAGTATTTGGACACATCTCTACTGTAGTGTTTACCAAGTGAATATACTACTATGCATTACTCCCAATTTCAACTCGCTATTGACTTTCCACTAAATAACTCTTAACTCTGTTAAGTCAGTCAAAGTTAACACTAAGATTTAAAATTTAATATAATTTCTATACTTCCTTCATGCCACGGTACTGATTGCTCCACTTTGATAAGCAAGTTGATAATAAATGTTTGACATTCTTGTCTGATTCATAACACACTGTACCCCTTACAGCTGTATAGCCCTTGTGGCTTAGCGCTTCTTTTTGATTATAATAATAATGTACCCCTTACAAGACAGCCACTTTATTATCATTATTATTTTATTATTATTATTATTATTACTTTCATGAGGAAGCGCGAAACCTGTAATCATACAAAGCGTAAATAGTGGAGAGGGAGGGTTACCAAGTTAGATCCGAGGAAGAGGATTATTAATATACACGGGGAAGCGTTAGCCTCTTAAGGGTGATACAACATCCGGGAAATGAGATATAATCAGCGTTGATTCAATTCCTAGGCTCGAAAGCGCTTCACTATTATCAAGGGTCTAAATTACGTACGTGAATCGTTATCTTCAGACAAGTTACATCTGTCAACCTCCCTTTCTTGTTCACCCCTTCATTTCTTGTCTGTTCCACTATTCCACCTTGGGAGGCACCGATGATTCGGGTATGTCCCTTCTTTCACTTTACAAAATCTCTTATCGTTTTTATGGACATGCACACACTCTTTCATGATCATTTTCAGTACATGCTGCAGCTGTGTACACTAATGGTTCTAACTCCTGTAGAATATGCAGCTATTTTTCTTTTGTGATAGAGGGAAGCTTACTCGAATTTGGCTGGTATTTTAACAGTAAAGTTCTACGCACTTCTTACTGCTATCATCCACATATTTCTCTTTCAGTTTCTTGTAGTTTTTGACTCTTAAGTTGCATGACAAGTTCTTCAGAGCTCCTCGCATCCTACCTGCCTTTGCATTCAACGCTAGGTTGTGTAGCCTCTTCAGTAATACCGACAAGTTGAAGAGTAAAATACAGGGATTATCTTCCAAACTGAGGGACTGATTACTTCAAAATACCTCTTAACTTAGTGTGCTGTCTCCAGCATTGTAATTCATCCCTGCATTCATCTGATGAAGCTTGCAGCGCAGGCGTAACACCTCGCCAAGAAAGATATCTAGTGTTGCACATGCCTGACTCATTATAAAGACATCGTCTTTATGGGCGGTGAGTTTGCACTCTTCTGCATGTTCAGCCATCCAGGACCTGTCCATATCCCTCAGGGACACAAGACTCGCACCTCTGGAACTTATCAGGTCTCGTGGACAGTCAAAGAAATTTTGATTGATTACACCATTTATGAGAGAGTACGTAGAACTCATTTCCGGTCTTTTTTTTTTTCCCCAGCACCTGGGAGCTGTCACTTTTCCCGCTGACTAATTTAAGACGCCAGATTTTATTTTCCTTGGTAATTCACGAGTTCATTTGTCAGATTACTTTCCTTTGTCGATAGCTTCCCTCAGGCAACGTTTCGCTCTCCAGGAGCTTTATTAAGCACTCATTTCGAAAGGGTCCAGAGGAGGGGAAGTTAACAAAGGGCCCCTGTCCAGTATTAAGGCATTCCCCTTTGTAGTTGAAGGCTCTTGATCTGAGGAACTGAAGCAGCTATTGTACCTCCCTTTGCTTGGATTAAACACGAATACTTCCCAAACAATAGATATACTTAATTTTCTCAAGACTAATTTCTGTAAGACAATTGATGCCTGTGAGAGGACGATTGATGTTTGTGAGATGACGACGATTGATATTTTTGAGATGATTGATGTCTGTTAGATGACTGATGTCTGAGATGACTATTGATGTCTGTGAGATGACGATTGATGTCTGAGACGAAGACAATTGATGTGAGACAGAGATTGATGTCTGTTATACAATTGATGTACGTTAGACAATTGATGTCTGTTAGACAGTTGATGTCTTTGAGACATTTGATGTCTGTAAGACGACGATTGATTCCTATTCGAGTTGAATAACCATTCGGGGTTAGCAGTTTGTTGTATTATTGTAATTATGGGGATGTGTCAAACCCTTAGGGGAATGAGAGGCAATCAGGCTTGATCAAAGGAAGGGTACCTGGAGAGGGTTTCGGGGGTCAACGCCCCCGCGGCCCGGTCTGAGACAAGGCCTCGTGGTGGATCAGGGTCTGATGATCCAGGCTGTTACTGCTAGCCGCACGTAAACCGACGTACGAACCACAGCCCGGCTGATTAGGTACTGACTTCACGTGCCCGTCCAGCGCCTTCTTGAAGACAGACGGGTCTGTGTGTAATCCCCTTAGGATAGGTCCAGTTCCTTGGATTAAGAACCACTCACATACGTCAAGGTTGGTAAACAGGGGTTCGTGAGGGGGCGTTGCTGTTACATGCTGCGATATAGACAATGTGTAAATCCCTCGCTGTAACTGATAACCTGATAAGCTTACCGAGTGACAATATATCCCAACAAGATATATTCACCGAGAGGTGTATACACAAATTATCTTTTAGTATGTATAGACATCTTGAGAGTGCATCTTTTATTGCACAAACACCACGAGCTGTGCATCTTTAAGTGGGCGTCAGTCTTTCAATGTACCTGTATATATGACGAGTTTACTGTGGTATCTTTAGGGAGCAGCAGCAATAAAAATAATAGCACCTTACCCGTTGCTTCGCCACTGATTGAGCTGATACAACCCTTGGATAGCGAGACACCATCACAGAAAAGATGCTGAAGTGTTGCACATGTCTTTTTCAGTTAAAACAGTAGGTTAACAGTATATAGTGCATCTTAAAAGAAAAAAAACCCGTAGTTATGCATAGCATTTCTAGTATACGCCGAGTCCCTCACTAAGGGATTAAATTATCTTTGATGATTGTGTCTTCGAGTCAAGGCTGATTGTGGTCTTAATAATACTTGCGTAGCCATAAAGCTTAATTAACCTGTTGTCCATAGACTTAATGACAGTTCATAGGTCCAGTGACACTCGTAGTCCACAGGGTTAATGAGACTTTTAATCCATATTTTTAATGACTCATTAGTTCATTGGCTTAATGATTCATAGTCCATAGGCTTAATGACACTCGTAGGCAATAGGCTTAAACTAATAAGAAAACGTGATACATCATGACTTGACCTTTTTCAACACTTTCAAGTACTTTTTATCTCTTATCGTTCTACGGGCAAGTCCTCGTTAGCTCTTAATTCATCAACATCAATTTATTCTACACCGATATCTGTACTCTGAATAAACCTTGATGCTGGCAAATGGCTTTTGATGCAGGGAATTGTAACTATCATTTCCATTGATCGATTCTATTTGTCTCGCATTACCCAGACTCCTTAATGACCCTTACAGGTTTAGCACTTCCGAACGAGTGTGATAATCTGTTGGTAATGAGGTATATACGTTTCCCAGAAGTTCACCTTTAATTTATATCGCAGTCAAGTGATATTCAGAATATGTATGAATAATATTTGAAATTCAATTTGTATTTACATCAAAAGATCAAATTTACCTCTTGTTAATATTTAGGCAGTACCTCATTTGTATCATTATTGTATCACTATAAAAAATAAGTCATTCATCGCGGTTAATCTCCCCAGAAGTTGGATTAAGCCTAAGCAGTTAAGATCCATATCAAATTAATTAATTATCAGCTTACCAGACCATCGAACCACCATGTACCTGATAATGACTGCTTCATAGCTTTTTTCCTCACTTGGATCAATCTTACAGACTAGGAATTATTAGTTTACTGTAGCTCATTTCAAAGCCTAGCCCTATCTATAGTATGCTACCACTCCCTGGGATGCTACCCACGACAGTCGAGTAATAACCAGGTACCTACTTAATGTTAGGTGAATAGGGCAGCTGGTGTAAGGAAACATGTCCTACGTTCCCACCCCGTGCCGGGGGTCGAACCATGGACCCCTCAGTATGTGAACTGAGTGCGCTACCAACCAAACCGAAGTTGTTATATTACACCAAACTCTAAGTTCTTTCTTATTAATAAATACGTATCCAAGAAATTACATATATGACCCATATGCCTTTTTTAAGTGAGCCTATAAGACATGAAAGACCCATGTATAGGTATAAAAGGATCTTCAGAGGGGGACCCAAACATTTTTTTTTTTTCGGAACATTTAGATACTGAAATCCACAAGAGGACACTATAGGCCAAAAGAGGGATCACAATATAGAGAAGGATTCTGGGGTAGGATAGAACAGTGAAAAAAGGTCGTATGGAGACAAGAGGAGAGAGGTAAGAAAGAGCGGGTTTAAGGAAGAGCTGTGTTTGTCCGTGACTAGCGGTATGGTACTTGCAACAAGGTGTCTTTTATTTTCATTATGTTAAATTATAGGACGACAAAAAACAATCAAACGGCAGAAATAAAGAGAAAAGATCCACGAATATATTCACTTATGTCAAATTCATAATATTCGACAGGGGTAATGTGCCCATGGGAGATGCCGGTGCCGGGTTCTTGTTCCAAGGAATTGTACCTGTCCCCCCCTTCCTTTAATCGATTGTGATTGCCTACCATTTCCCGGGCTCTGCATGACCTAACGGGTTTAATACCCCCAATGAATGAAACAGAGATATTGGTGTCGGCGCAAGGAAGGAGGTGACCTAGAGTTTACCTGGAGAGAGTTCCGGGGGTCAACGCCCCCGCGGCCCGGTCTGTGACCAGGCCTCCTGGTGGATCAGAGCCTGATCAACCAGGCTGTTACTGCTGGCTGCACGCAAACCGACGTACGAGCCACAGCCCGGCTGGTCAGGAACCGACTTTAGGTGCTTGTCCAGTGCCAGCTTGAAGACTGCCAGGGGTCTGTTGGTAATCCCCCTTATGTATGCTGGGAGGCAGTTGAACAGACTCGGGCCCCTGACACTTATTGTATGGTCTCTTAACGTGCTAGTGACACCCCTGCTTTTCATTGGGGGGATGTTGCATCGTCTGCCAAGTCTTTTGCTTTCGTAGTGAGTGATTTTCGTGTGTAAGTTCGGTACTAGTCCCTCTAGGATTTTCCAGGTGTATATAATCATGCATCTCTCCCGCCTGCGTTCCAGGGAATACAGGTTTAGGAACCCTAACTACCTAGTTCATACCTTCACTGATGAGGATGATGAAGATGTTGAAATTAAACTTGACGATCCACAGGACCAGGCTAATTTGATGGGTGATGTATGGGAGAAAATTCTCTCACAATAACAGTCGTCAATTTAATAATAATCATTATCAGTTAGTAAATGAATGGAGAGATGAGAACTTGGATGATTTACAACCACTACCTACCATCGATACTTCAACTCTTGAAGATACCCACCCGCTTACTAGACCTATTACATTACTAGAGATAAGTCAGGTTATTGGAAGAATGAGAAATAGAGCCCCTGGCCTCTCTGGAATAACAATGAAACAAATAAAGTACCTACCTAGAAATTGCAAACAGTCCTTGGTAAATATCTTTAATGCCATCTTGGCCTCAGGACATTTTCCAGTTGTTTTTAAGACTGCTAGGATGATCTTTCTTGCTAAGCCCAATAAGGACATCCACCAACCTGGGAACTATAGACCTATATCTTTACTTGAAGTCACTGGAAAAGTTCTTGAGAAAGTCATTTCCAACAGATTGAATTACTATATGGAGTTTAATCACTTGTTTACTGAAAAACAATTCGGCTTTAGAACACATAGAGGTACCAATCATGCAATAAATGTTATTTTTGACACTGTAGCAAGTCTAAAACAGCAGGGCAATCTTGCCTTAATTGCCACCAGAGATGTTCATAAAGCTTTTGATAGCTTATGGCATGATGGCCTTATATACAAACTCATTGACCTACCAGACCATAACTGGACTTTTCTCAGAGTAATTTATAATTTCTTAACTCAAAGAAAAATCATTCCCACCTTTCATGGCAAGTCGACAGAACCTTTTATACCGACCGCTGGTGTCCCACAAGGTTCTTGTCTTAGTCCACTTCTGTTTAACATTTATGTGAATGACCTTCCTCAACCAGAGTTTAATGACACAATTGTGACACAGTTTGCAGATGATGTTATTCATGTCGTCTCATCAACTCCAGTAACAGGAAAATACAAGTATGAAAGAGTCATAGAAAAAATGAATATTGAACTTCGTCGAACATCTAATTGGGAGAAGAAATGGAGAATTACGACTAATCCTGACAAGGTCCTTGTTAGCACGATAGGATGTTTTGCATCAACCATCGAAGATAAAGGGGGTATCTCCATCAGAGGTACACCTGTAGCCATTAGAAACCCTAACAAGATCTTGGGATATGAAATAGATAGGCTGCTCCACTCAACATCTCATGTAACTAAAAAGATCAACACAGCCAAAGTCGGTCTTAGCAGACTCTTTCGATTCAATCAAGCCCCTCAACATGTCAAAAAACATCTGTATAAAATGATAATAAGACCTATACTCGAATACCCTTGTGTCCCAATGTCATTAACAACAAAGACCAACATGCTACGGTTACAAAGGGTCCAGAATAGAGCTCTTCGCTTTATTACCGATACCAGGAGGAGAGACAGAGTTAAAATGGCAGATTTACACACACAACAAGATATTATTGCCATAAATGTACGCCTTGACACCCTAAAAAAGAAACAACTTTATACAATGCAAGAACTATACATGCCAGATAGAGAACATCCTATACAAGTGATAAATACCACCGATTACACCATCAATACTCCACCTCACAGGACTCAAAGAATGACTCTCCCACAGAGGGTTCGTCGTTTTATTCATAAAGATGATTACCCTCGACCCATGATTTTGAGTAACTTACCTGACGAAGAAGATTGGATACCACCAGAACCCTTCTATGTATACTGAGAAAATCATCGCCCCCAATTAGGGAGACATCTTAAATAACTTTCTAATGTAAAATTATGCTATTAACTATTGTTGGACACCACCATTAAGAAGCTATTGTCACGAACTTATAAACTGGCCAGAAAATATTGCCTTTCTTGTCGTATAAATATCCGTTGTGCAATCGCGAAAAAAAAAAAAGCAATTGCAACTTGTATAATTACTACCAATTCAGAGTCATGTAGTTATATACCTATTATATCTATGTGACTCTGATGGGTTAGTATTATACCTCTTAAAGAATAATTTATTAATTCACATACACTTTTTAAATTGCACCAAAGTGGTTGGGCCACTTACCTTTTATATCCTACCTCTCCCCCCCCTCCCACCCTTTTCCAATATTTCCATCCTTACCCATCCTTCTTCCTTACCCATCTTACCAAAGCTCTGGTCATCAGAAGCGAAAGGTTTAGGAACCTCAAGCGCTCCCAGTAATTGAGGTGTTTTATCTCCGTTATGCGCGCCGTGAAGGTTCACTGTACATTTTCTAGGTCAGCAATTTCACCTGCCTTGAAAGGTGCTGTTAGTGTGCAGCAATATTCCAGCCTAGATAGAACAAGTGACCTGAAGAATGTCATCATGGGTTTGGCCTCCCTAGTTTTGAAGGTTCTCATTATCCATCCTGTCATTTTTCTAGCATCGGATGCGATTGATACAATGTTATGGTCCTTGAAGGTGAGATCCTCCGACATGATCACTCCCAGGTCTTTGACGTTGGTGTTTCGCTCTATTTTGTGGCCAGAATTTGTTTTGTACTCTGATGAAGATTTAATTTCCTCGTGTTTACCATATCTGAGTAATTGAAATTTCTCATCGTTGAACTTCATATTGTTTTCTGCAGCCCACTGAAAGATTTGGTTGATGTCCGCCTGGAGCCTTGCAGTGTCTGCAATGGAAGACACTGTCATGCAGATTCGGGTGTCATCTGCAAAGGAAGACACGGTGCTGTGGCTGACATCCTTGTCTATGTCAGATATGAGGATGAGGAACAAGATGGGAGCGAGTACTGTGCCTTGTGGGACAGAGCTTTTCACCGTAGCTGCCTCGGACTTGACTCTGTTGACTACTACTCTCTGTGTTCTGTTAGTGAGGAAATTATAGATCCATCGACCGACTTTTCCTGTTATTCCTTTAGCACGCATTTTGTGCGCTATTACGCCATGGTCACACTTGTCGAAGGCTTTTGCAAAGTCTGTATATATTACATCTGCATTCTTTTTGTCTTCTAGTGCATCTAGGACCTTGTCGTAGTGATCCAATAGTTGAGACAGACAGGAGCGACCTGTTCTAAATCCATGTTGCCCTGGGTTGTGTAACTGATGGGTTTCTAGATGGGTGGTGATATTGCTTCTTAGGACCCTTTAAAAGATTTTTATGATATGGGATGTTAGTGCTATCGGTCTGTAGTTCTTTGCTGTTGCTTTACTGCCCCCTTTGTGGAGTGGGGCTATGTCTGTTGTTTTTAGTAACTGTGGGACGACCCCCGTGTCCATGCTCCCTCTCCATAGGATGCAGTTCTTGATGAACACGGAGTTCCATGAGTCTGGCCCTGGGGCAGAGTGCATGGGCATGTCATTTATCTCATGTTCGAAGTCATTTGGCGTCAGGATAACATCGGATAGGCTTGTGTTAACCAAATTCTGTGGCTCTCCCATAAAAAATTAATTTTGATCTTCGACTCTCAGTCTGGTTAGCGGCTTGCTAAAAACTGAGTCATATTGGGACTTGAGTAGCTCACTCATTTCCTTGCTGTCATCTGTGTAGGACCCATCTTGTTTAAGTAGGGGCCCAATACTGGACGTTGTTCTCGACTTTGATTTGGCATAGGAAAATAAATACTTTGGGTTTCTTTCGATTTCATTTATGGCTTTTAGTTCTTCCCGCGATTCCTGACTCCTAAAGGATTCTTTTAGCTTAAGTTCGATGCTTGCTATTTCTCTGACCAGTGTCTCCCTACGCATTTCAGATATATTGACCTCTTTTAGCCGCTCTGTTATTCTTTTCCGTTGCCTGTAAAGGGAGCGCCTGTCTCTTTCTATTTTACATCTACTCCTCCTTTTTCTTAGAGGAATAAGCCTTGTGCATACATCGAGTGCCACCAAGTTAATCTGTTCTAGGCATAAGTTGGGGTCTGTGTTGCTTAGTATATCTTCCCAGCTTATATCGGTTAGGACTTGGTTTACTTGATCCCACTTTATGTTTTTGTTATTGAAGTTGAATTTGGTGAATGCTCCCTCGTGACTAATCTCATTATGTCGGTCTGGGGCTCCGCGCATACATGTCTGAACCTCAATTATGTTGTCATCTGAGTATATTGTTTTTGATATGCTGAAATTTCTTACCGGATCATCATTGTTAGTGAAGATGAGGTCTAGTGTATTCTCCAATCTAGTAGGCTCTATTATTTGCTGGTTTAAATTGAATTTTGTGCAGAGATTTAAAAGCTCGTGTGAGTATGAGTTTTCATCAGAGCTGCCTCCTGGTGTTATTACTGCAACAATATTATTTGCTATATTCCTCCATTTTAGGTGCCTTAAGTGAAATCCCCCAGGAGCAAGATGTTGGGTGCAGGAGCTGGAAGATTTTCCAGACAATGGTCAATTTTTAACAGCTGTTCCTGGAATTGCTGGGATGTTGCATCCGGAGGCTTGTAGACTACCACAATGACTAGGTTTTGGTTCTCTATCTTTACTGCTAAAACTTCCACTACATCATTTGAGGCATTAAGTAGTTCTTTGCAAACAAGTGACTGCAATGTACAGGCCAACCCCCCCCCCCCTTTTGCCTGTTCACTCTATCACATCTGTATAGGTTGTAACCTGGGATCCATATATCGTTGTCCAAGTGATCCTTTATGTGGGTCTCAGTGAAAGCCGCGAACATTGCCTTTGCCTCTGCAAGCAGTCCACGGATGAAAGGTATTTTGTTGTTTGTTGCTGGCTTTAGACCCTGTATATTTGCAAAGAAGAATGTCATCGGACTGGTGGTATTGTTGGTACTGGGGGGGGGGATTTTTTTTCCGGCATTAGTATCTGTATCTGTTGGTTTGGAGTGGAGGCCATCGACTGTGGTTCCACTCCAGGAATGACTGGATTTGGTGTACTATTTCTGCCATTTCCTGCCAGCTTTTTTTCTTTCCTGGCACTAAAAAACCTCTCCCTCTTGAGTGGTTGTGGCTACCCAGGTTTTCACATGGCCTGGATGTTTTGTATCTTTTTGTCCCCTTTAGATGGTGTGCCTGGCAATTTAAGTTATAGCACAGTCTTTCCTGTACTGAAGAGGTACACATTTCAGGGTAAAAAAGCTTACAGGAAGGGAATTTGCATTTTCCTGTTGTCATATGGGCACGGCATTTTCTAGGGTGGTCATAGTTGCACGTCCCATCTGTTTTTCCAGATTTCCCATGTCTGCAGATACCAAGTGCATAGTATGTGCACAGGCTTGGTTTCCGTTTGCCTTGGGTTTCTGTGACTGTATTCCCTGTTGGTGCATGTTTACCTGTCTTATTCCTATCCTCCCTAGCACCAACAATGGAGCTCCCACCAGTTGATTTTGGTAATATATCCTCACTATTGCTAGTGGAGTCCTCTTGTTTGCTATTTCCTGTGGTATTTCTAGTTTGCAATATTGGTTTTATCTTATCTTTGACTACACTTGTTTCCCCACTACGGCTCCTGTCCCCTATGAGGTCATTTATATGTATTCCTTCCTGCGTATAATTCCCGACTACCTGGACAAAATCTCCAGCTTCACCATTACTGTCTCCCAGGACAGCACCTCCAACTTCACCATTACTGTCTCCCAGGACAGCACCTCCAGCTTCACCATTACTGTCTCCCAGGACAGCACCTCCAGCTTCACCATTACTGTCTCCCAGGACAGCACTATCAGCCCCATATTTACTGACAACCAGGACATCACCTCCAGCCTTACAGTTTCTGACTACATGGCCAGTATCAAGGGCAGTACCATTCAGCCCAGACATTTTATGTTCCCATCTGTTGTAGAAAGCTTCCAGGTTTTCTATGAAAGCAGCTTTGATGTTATCCTCTTTTAATACCCTTGTGATTTTCGTCCACAGATTTATCTCATTTGGGAATACCCAAAAACACTTCCCTGTTTTAATACTGCTTGTAGCTAGTTCTTGGATATCTGCACAAGGGGCGTGACACCAATTTCCACAAAAATGACAATTTATCCATGTGGAAGCCCGTTTGTTTGATTGACTGCAGACTACACAGAGCTTCATAATGATTTGAATGGTTGATTTACTGTAATTCTACTAGCAACCTCTTGAATACTCTATTAATAACCTCCTTAAATGAAGCTCTAGCTATTTGTATTTCTATTTCTAACTGTACTTGTATATTGGACAGCTTACCGTGTACGTTCCTGATTTATATTTATTGTTTGTGTTTGATAAGGGCGCCTACAACCCCATCCGTTTACAGTCTGCTTTATTGTCCAACGAATCCATTTGAAACCAGTCAAGGGTTCAGACCAGTCGAGGTGGGTCACTTATTTAAAACATACTGGTCGGTGATTTGGGCTAACACATGAAGGACTGGAAATTATCTACCCGAGTAATATGTGATTTGATTGATACAAAAGTATAACTTGCGTGTTGAAGAACCGGTGATTGCTGGCAGCTCCTACAATGATGAACGGTCGAGCCTCAATCCTTTTTTATATTATTAGATTAAACTCAGTTGTACTATAGTCAATACCAAATTCATTATATTAGACCATATTGCAATTACTAGTGAGAGACTGGTGCTATTTTTAATTTGTATTTTTATATTATTAGATTAAATCTAGTTGTACTATAGCTCATTCTAGCTCAAAACATAGACTCCACAAAAGTCATTATATTAGACCTTAGTGCAATTATTTGATTACCACTTTATTGTTCACCACAACTTATATTAGTCCCTTTTATATTATAATTTTATATTATAATTCTAACTTTAAAGAATTACCTTTAAAGTACTACCTACTATCATATTCCCAAGCTCCATTATTTGATCATCACTTTATTTGTTCACCACAAATTATTTTAGTCCCTTTTATATTGTCTCCTTTATTTTAGCTTTTAAAAAACTACCTTAGCTCATTATTTTTACATTTGTTAAATAATTCAGGTGCTATTTTTTTAGCTTTAGAATATTTACTTTGTTTTATACTTAATTCTAACTATAGATTCATTACAAATCTTATGATTACAAGCATTGATCCTGATACCAACCTCTTATTTAATGACTTAAATGATTCACAGTTACTGTAATTACTACACAGCAGAACAATCAAAGGCACTTCTCAGAGCCAACAACAACATAACTATCTTTAACTACAATATCAGATCTTTAAGCAAGCATTACGATGACCTCCTAGCATTACTAAATTCCTTGCATGCCAATATGTCCATCATTACACTAACTGAAACCTGGCTAAAGCCTGATACTACAGATGTCTATGCCATTCCTGGTTACACAGCCATACACAACTGTAGGCCAGACCAACAAGGGGGTGGCACAACTATATACTACTCAGACCAACTAGAATGTATCACTAATACTTGCACAAGGGATGAACATGGGGAATATATAATAGCTAAATTCAAATCCAAATACCTACAAAAACCTCTCACAGTGATAAACATCTACAGAGTTCCACAATCAAACATTAGCCAATTTAGTCAAAACCTAGGAAGTACGATAACTGATGCACGCATGAACAAAGATCACTTACTACTCTCAGGTGACTTCAATATAAATCTCCTGCAAGACCAGGACCCACACGTTACTGAATTCACAAACACAATGAGTAACTGCATGTTGCTACCAACAGTAACAAAACCTACAAGACTTACGGAGACTAGTGTTTCCCTACTTGACCACATCTGGACCAACACCATATCCCCTTTAAAATCAGGCATAATTACAGATAATACCACAGACCACTACCCTACTTTCCTCATAACAACTCTTGGTAAAATACCCCAAGACACTACTAAAGTCACCTTCAGACTTCACAATGAGGCAGCCATTAATAACTTCACAACAGCAGTAACAAACATTGACTGGCACACTGAGCTAGAAATCTATACAGATATTGACGAATGTTTTAATAATTTTCTAAAAAAAGACCCAATACCTCTATAACAAGCACTGCCCTAAAAAAACTAAACAGATGACAGCTAAGAGACTGAATAGTCCCTGGCTAACACCCAGCATTCTCAAATCCATAAATACAAAACACCGATATGAAAAACAGTACAGAATGGGTCACATAACCAGAGACCAAACAAAACGTTACTCGTCAATCCTAACCAGCTTGATAAGAAGGGCAAAAAAATTGTATTATGAGAACAGATTATCCAACTTACGAGGTGATATAAAAAAGACCTGGAAGACCCTATCAGAAATTCTGGGAACAAAAAAGATATCACGAAATAGCGAAATAAAATTAGCAAAATCAGATGAACCCCAACTCCCACCAACAGAAACAGCAAACAGACTCAATGATTTCTTCTCCACTATAGGACAAAACCTTGCCAATAAAATCCCAAGCTCAGATACCCCACCAAATGACTACCTCACTGGCAACTACCCGAACACACTGTTCCTAGGTCCGACTAACCCATACGAAGTCTCCCTTATTATCAACGCACTAAAAAACAAGGCAGGAGATTTAAATACCTTACCACCCTTTACAAAAAAGTGTCACAAGTACTATCACCAATCATTGCAACACTCTTTAACAAATCCATTGAATCCTCCACCTTCCCTACAGCTCTCAAAATAGCAAGGGTCACCCCGATCCATAAAGGAGGAGACCAAACAGAGTTGAATAACTATAGGCCAATATCCAATTTACACCCTCTCTGAAAAATCTTCGAAAAATTAATTCATAAGCGAATCTACTCCTACCTCATCTCCCAAGACATTCTCAACCCCTGCCAATTTGGATTCAGGCCTAATAAAAATACTAATGATGCTATTATACACATGCTAGAACATATATACACTGCAATAGAGAAAAAAGAAGTCCCACTGGGGATCTTCATTGACTTACGTAAAGCTTTTGATACAGTTGACCATGACTTGCTCCACGTAAAATTGTCACACTATGGTATTAGAGGGCACTCCCTCAACTACCTCAAGTCATACCTCGGCAACAGAAGCCAATATGTGTACGCAAATGGGGCAAGCTCTTCCGCTCAACCAATTACAGTTGGTGTCCCACAGGGAAGTGTCCTTGGCCCTCTTCTCTTTCTCCTATACATAAATGACCTACCAAATGCTTCGCAATTACTCAAACCCACACTTTTTGCAGATGACACTACATACGTCTTCTCTCACCCGAGCCCAGTCACGCTAGCCAATACTGTAAACACCGAATTACAGAAAATATCTACCTGGATGAGGACTATCAAACTTACACTAAACATTGACAAAACCTACATCATTCAGTTTGGAAACAGAGCTACAGATGTACCTCTTAACATAACGATAAACAGATCACCTATCACAAAGCTAACAGAGGGAAAATTCTTAGGAATCCACCTTGATAATAGACTCAAATTTCATACACATATACAACAAATTTCTAAGAAAATTTCCAAGACTGTAGGCATACTATCGAAGATACGGTACTATGTTCCACAGTCAGCCCTCCTGGCCCTTTATCACTCTCTTATTTACCCCTATCTCACCTATGGAATTTGTGCATGGGGCTCAACAACAATTAACCATCTCAGACCACTAATTACCCAACAAAAGGCTGCAGTTAGAATGATAACAAATTCTCACTACAGGCAGCACACTCCACCAATATTCAAAACACTCAACCTACTCACCATACAAAACATCCATACTTATTACTGCACCTATTACATACATAGAACACTTAACTCTGATATTAACCCTCCCCTCAAACATCTCCTTGCGAACCTCAACAGAACACATGACCATAACACAAGGCACAGATCACTCTTTGATGTTCCTCGTGTCCATCTCACGCTATGCAAGAACTCAATGCACATAAAAGGCCCTAAAATCTGGAATTCATTACCTGTAAATATAAAAGAAACACTACCTGTTTATAAATTCAAGTCTCTTCTCAGATCACTTACTCACTCAAAACCAAATAAATACTGAATAACTGAACCTTATAAATTGTATATCCTAAATGTTACTCACAATTATATCACACAAATGTTAAACCTAAAACCCAATCTAACTATTTTTTTTAAATACACTACCTAACAGAATACTCCATTCGACTGAATGTACAGCAATGTATGCAACCATATGACCTGTCTTTGTAATACTCATTTGTGCTTTATTGTTATCTGTTTACAATAATGTTTTATCACTGATTACATCATTGCTTAGTTAATCTTAAGTTAATTTTAAGCCAGCCCGTAATGCTATGCACATAAGTGGCTTTGGCATGCTGCTCTTACCTGTATTTTTTTGTACCTCTGTATGTATACTATAATTACTAAATAAAAATAAAAAAAAAATGTATGCTGTATCTAGCTTTTCTAGTTTTTTTTCGTCTCCGCCACAATAAATGCTATATTATCACTATAGTTGACTGGTGGAAATTTTGGAAGAAGGACGCTTTTTCTGTAGTAATAATAAGTCACTCTGTCTGACTTTTTTGGGTTATCCTAGGTTCTCTACACATATGCTGCTATGTATGATAATTCTATGTAACTGTATTTGTGTATACCTGAATAAACTTACTTACTTACTTACTTACTTACTTACTGTGTATACTGCGACCGCTGGTAACTACAGGTTATATGAAATTCACAGTATACGTCCGGTATTTCAAGAAAAAAGAAACTAATGAAAGTCACTCCACTCCACTAAGTACCATTATAATACTGGTTAGTTGCTACTACAACACTGTATTCTGCTATTCACTGGTATCACTAGATTATATGCGTGTACACTAACAGGCCAGGAAGATTATTAAAACAGCTGACCTCTGTGGTAAGTTTCTGGCGACTTCTGGCACCTGCCTCTATAGGCTTACACTACGTCTGCTAGTCAGCGGGTGAAATTATAACTGTTTTCTCACAAAACTGACTTATTCCACATTGGCATCTCTGATTAAAAAAAAAAAATACGTTTATCTGAAAAATCACGTGTCTTTCGACGGGGGGGGGGGGGATTAGCCTACTTTTTGTCACATTGAAAATTAAAGTCGTATGCTATCATTGCTGGGACACTAAATTTATTTGGAGTCGAATCTGTAAATATTAGAGGAAAAAATAATGGTTTGTTAACAGTGCTGGTGGGAGAAATAGTGCGTAAGGAACAGAGGAAAAATGAACTGAAAATAAAGTGGCTGAACAAAAGTGTAGGAACAAAAGTAGACAAATAGAACAACAGAAGTTGGAGATGGAACGTACAGAAGCTGAAGAACTAACATGTTGGAAAACAAACGTGATAGGTGAGGAACAGGTTGGATGAAGAGAGGTAGAGATTATTTTAGGCGCCGATCACTTCCCTTCCCAATGAAGGAGTCTCAAGCTATTGGGCGCCCTCCACGAGATAAGATAAAAACCTTACTGATGTCTCCCACTCAACCTGCTTACGAAATTATGTATGGGTAAAGGTTATAGCAACCGACATTATTCATAATTTTTTTTTCCTGAAGGCAAATTGAAATATTGTGAACACGACCTATTTATGATAGACTATTTGTATATGGTTGACACTTAATTCTTTTAATCTTGTAAAATGGCATATAGCTCAGTGTAGGCGCACAATAAGGTGTATCATATTTTGATAAAAAAATATAGCTGGAATAGGATAAGGAGGTAGTGATTACTACTACTGTGGAAAATTGCATTTATCTGTATCATTATGTACATAACAATAAATGAACATAGATAATTATTATTTATCAGTTAGACAAGTAGGAATTTGGGACACCTAGGTCGCAAAAATGTCCCCCTTCGATACCTACCACTGTCATATCCACAAGTTGCTCTGGACCTATTAATTAAATGAAATATACATACACCAGGAATACTGGTAAATATATAAATTTGTGGACTGTATATTAAAAATAATAAATGGTTATATATATACACAATTACATAACAGAAGGAAAATATATCTTAATATCACTCGCCAATTAGACTAGATATTAAGTTGTATCATACTCAGAAAAACCTCACTAACTAAATTTATGAAAAGACTGGCCAGAATTATACACAAATCTAGAGAGCTTATCTGAGGTTCCTGGAGCTGTCTTGTCCAGTCGTCTGATATCTCAAGTTATGCAGGAATGCATCTCCACCAATTTCGCCTCCTATTTGAGAGGTGTCAACACAATTTTAACCTCTAGAGCACGAAAAATTCTTCCCATCACACCAACGTTTGTACAAAATTCAAAACCAAGATGGCGAGTCTCCTGCCCAGACGCAGGCTTTCCGTTTTCTATGACATAAATATTATTAAATACAGTATGGCCATCTATTTGCATATAAATACTGAATTTCTGGAAAATATATACAGTATTTTCCACAACTACTATAGTAGACACTTTAAAACGCTATATGTATATATGTATTTCGGTCGCTGCTCGATCCGCGAAAGGTATCCCCGTATACCATAAGCACAGCCCTTTCTGCCTCAGTGCACGCAAAAGAAATATTGCAAGGTATTCATAAAAATCTAATGCAGCAAAATATACAAAAAAAAATTACGTGTCTGTATGCTTGAGCGTGTGCATACACTTTCGTGTATGCGAGTGTATATGTATATACATAACGCAAGAAGGAACATGGTCTATGCTAGGCAGATTTAATTCATACCCGGCCACATCCACTCGTATATCCGCCCATCCTATTCATTGAAAGCTACTCAAGTTCTTGCCTCAAAAAAGTTATCTGGATGTTTGTTTTACTCACCCACAACTTTGTGCCAAACCAGTACTTCCCTTGATCCTTCCCTCTTGAATCCATTGCTGCGAGTCTTGGCTTGGCTAGAAATTTTCAGCACTGTTTATATCCTTTTTTTTTTCCTGTTTTCCATTTGTGCACTCAGTCATATTTTCTCTAATTCTACGCCTTTTCAGAGTGTGCAAACTTAGTGCTTTCAGCCCGTCTTCTAATACATGGAATCCACTTCAGCACCCTTCTCTACATTTCCTAACGCATTCATGTCTGTTCTTTATTACTGAGACCAGAACTGAGCAGTATAATTTAAATGGGGTTTAACCAAAGATTGTATATAAAGCTGAAATGTAACCTTATGATTTCTATTCTTTATACTTCTTGATATGAAGCCAAGAATTCCATTAGTTATATTGCGAACAAGGGTCACTACACTGACTCCTGTAGCACAACACTCGTAATGGGTCTCCATTTTTTATTTCTGTTGCCTATCGGTCAGCCATACCTCGACGCAAGAGATAATTTCTACTCCATGTGTCACTACCATCTTAATCAGTCTCCTGCGTAGAAGTTTATCAAAGGCCTTACTGAAGTCCGTATACACAATATCGTATTATTTATCATGGTCTACCGCCTCGAAAAAAAGGTTAGAATACTCCTTTTATGGATAAGACGTTTGCAATACATGGGTATGTTTTATTTCCGAAACGTTTCCCCTGCACAACAGGTTTCTTTAATCGGTTATAAAATATAGCACTGGAAGCAGTAGCACTCAGTCACCTCTCGGTGGGAAGTGGACAGTCTCTCAAGCCTAGTTTATTTGTGGATGCGGAAATAAAAAGTGGCTTAGAATTGCATCAACAGTTATTGATTCCATCAACTTTTCCCGGTAACTTGTATGGCTTCATTCTATTACTGTAGTTGTTTGAGGACCGTGGTACTAGTGACTTTGATACTGCAAAATTTATTTTTCGTCCTGACCAGTATAATTATTGATTTCTGGTATTTTGTTTGTATCCTTTTGTGTAAAAAACAGAGAAGAAATAAGTGTTAACAATGGTTCATATTTCTGTCACTAAAAGTAAGTTGACCTGAGTTACATTTCAGAGGGAATATCTTCTTCCCTGATCTTATTCCTCTACTGTATACTGTTACTGAAAGAAACCCTTTGGATTGGTCTTTAATTATTTTCATATTCTCTTGATTTTCCTTATTCCCTCCCCCCTTTTTTTTTTTACTTCTCTCTTAAACTGAATACTACATAATTCTCAGTAAGGTGACCTCATCTCTTTTGTTTCGCCTATAAATGCCTCTCTTTTTCATCCGAGTGATGCTTAAGTCTATTGTTTATCCATTTAAGGTCATTCATGTTTAATCTAAATTCTCTAATAGGAATATATACAGCTTGTACAATGCTTTGGAAATGGCATACACAAATAACCCTTACATAGGGAGGAGCTTACGACGACGTTTCGGACCGAAACATCGTCGTAAGCTCCTCCCTCCTATGTGCGGGTTATTTGTGTATTGTTCCAGTGACGGTATTGTGCCTTTTTGTTATTTATGGAAATGTCATACTGGCATCCATCATCTGTCCTGTCTCCCTCACTACAGTACCTGTCAGGTTATCCGGTCTACGTTTCTCGGGTAATTCCTTAAGCCCATATAATCTGCAGTGCAAAAATTACCTTAGTATTATGGTTTGAAGCCGATTAGAATAGGCATACGTCATTTATTGAATGGAAATCAATTTCACAATTTATTTAATAAAGTAGACAAGTTGAGACTGGTGCCGCCCAATAACAAGGTAAATCATGCGTTCTCATGTATTGTGATTACGTCAATTATGTGTGATATACATGTATACTGTATATTTTTAAATAAAATATAAAAAAAAATCATGCGTTCCAGAAAACAAACCAACAATAAAAGTTTGAAGCCAGTCAGAAGAGGCATTCTCTTGTTTTCACACGAGTTTCAAGGATTCCATGTGTTTTATACTAATATGGTATACTGACAAATTCACGCGAGCATAAACTAAACATAACGGGTACTTTCATATCTAAAATGCATCAGCCATTAAATATTGAAGATTTTCAGGTGAGGTAGACTCAGATTTATTTAACGTGATTGAATGAGAATAAACATTTCACGCTATTTCACACATAAAATTGGAAAATGGGCACCTACACACTTTAATTTCGCTCTTCGCCGTAGGTAGGTTTGAAGTCATGCAGCATACCTGGAGAGGGTTTCGGGGATCAGTTGCATAGTTGCATGAAACTTGCCCTAGTTACTGTACATCGGTATGGAAAATTTGAAGCGATTTGAACAAGGGTTTCTTGCTTTATGAACGAAATAGAAACGAATTTTGGGGGGAAGTTTTTTCCTGGCAATTACTTCAAGGATTCCTAATCATTGCGAATTTATTAGCGAAAATGGGACAGTGAATATAAGTTATATTCTTGTAGATATAAACAGGCAAATGCAAGAAGGTAAAAAATAATACATTCATACGGTAGACGCAACTATTATAATCACAGTCACAGACAATAATGTTTTCTTAAAATGTTATGTAATTATAGTAAAAAGAATTATTATAAAGACTAACATAAAATATTACTATAGATATATTATTATTGTGTTAATGCTAAACCAATAAGGGTCATACAGCGCCTGGGAAACGGGAAGGATAGGGAGTAATCAGATTTGATCCGAGAAAGGGGAAGGGTATCTCCAGTTCTTTGAATCAAAGAAACCCTTCACCAGCATCCAGGTACCTACCTTGTAATAATCAAATTTGACACAAAACCAGAAATATAGGTAATCTAAGGTAAAATAATAATATTGTATAAGAGTTTTATAACCTACGTGACTAATATACTTACTGCGAGTTAGAATTTACCACTAGGAGTGGGCAAGTGAACACCATTTTAATAATAAAATATATTGTTAATAATAATATAATAACTTACAGTTTTGGGCATGATGGCAATCTGTTACAGGCCGGTATGACACCTGAAAAAAATACAAAGGTTTTATATGTAGCCTGACCTGTGTGATCGATCTATCCCTGACCTGTGTGATCGATCTACATGCGATGGAAATTTGTCTTGTACCTAATTTATCCCTGTTAGACACCCAAAATGCTGTGCATACCACAAGCTATTTAAAATATTGTAATTGTGTATAATGTTTTGAAAATAAAAAATTCGAATTTGAACACAAACCCGACGTAGATTTAAATTACGTTACTTTCTGCACCAACTTAAAGCTCTGATTGGGTTATTCAGCGTTAGCCAAACATTTTTTTTTTTTGTCCTTGAGGGGGATATTTCACTAGTCTGCGTCTACGCCTATAGTCAGAAAACATATGTAAGTTCTTGCTTGACGCGAGTAACTTAGTCGAGTGATGAAAAGAGCTAGGCTTTCGCCCTAAAATGTAATATCTAATGGTTGTGATTATACACATAGTTTTTAAAGGGGTGGACTGGTAAACCAGCCTTCCGCTGGCTTACCAGTATGATTATATATCTTGTATGATTATATATCTTAAAATTTGAGAAATAGAGCGCTGCTAGTGTCAGAACAGCTAATATTGTTGTAAATACTGCAAGTAAAAAAAATTAACCCCGAAAGAATTATTAAAAATAACGGAAATTAATATATAGCATTGTGTGCTGCTTCGATATTAAATGTGTGGAAAATCTAGCACAGGTACACCAGCAAATGCTTATTAGGAGAGAACAATCATCGATCATATCACAAGAGACCGGTGTGTCGGGAAACACTTGTCATGACAAAGAAAACACTATCACACCACCTTTCTCAAAATCATTTGATGTACAGTATAGTACTCACTATTTGATAGAGTCTAAAGTAATATGCATGACCACTGGTGAAGGTATTAATTTTATGACCGCTGAAAAAACTTTCAGAAATAATTTTGAAAGTTCAATCTTTTTTTTTCCCCCTTTTTTTTTTTTGTT
This sequence comes from Cherax quadricarinatus, assembly GCF_038502225.1. Classification (NCBI taxonomy): domain Eukaryota; kingdom Metazoa; phylum Arthropoda; class Malacostraca; order Decapoda; family Parastacidae; genus Cherax; species Cherax quadricarinatus. The sequence continues at coordinate 25,626 of NC_091341.1, forward strand.
AGGTCATAAGAGGGATGGCAAGAATGGGAAGGGGAAAGATTGGGCAAGGATAAAGCAGTGAAAAAAACATTGTGGATAGAAAGTAAATTGAGAATAAATAAGTACACGAGATTTGATATAGGCCTAGTGACAGCAGTTCATGTATTAGTAGATAAAACGATGGGTAGATTGTTGGATACACATGTTTTTTTAGAGAGAAGTGAAAATTTATAAATTATAGGCGGAGGAAGTTAGGGTAAAGATGTAAGGAACCATTGGAAGAAAGATGGGCTAGTGAGAGTATATATAATGAGAAGTCGAAGAGGTAAGGGGTAGATATAAGAATATAGTGTTAAAGCATGCAGCAGAAGTTTTTGATGTAGGAGGGTGGGTGTAGGAGGGAAGATTAGCACTTGATGGAATGACAAAGTGTGTGTGTGTGTGTGTGTGTGTGTGTGTGTGTTTGTGTGTGTGTGTGTGTCTATATATATATATATATATATATATATATATATATATATATATATATATATATATATAATCAAACATTATCTGTCACTACTCACGAAATCGTAATAAGTATTCGAACCTGCATACTCTGTATCAAAGTACACAGTACTACTTTCGCCACTCTGCACAAAAAGGAGCTCTGCAGGAGAGTCATTGGTGCACAAGGGATGGACAGAAACATACGGGGAAAACTCATACGACAGAACCCGCCTGGGCTGAAGAATGGAAAGGCAAAGAAAATATAGGCATGGAGAAAAGGCAAGTTGAGGAGATAAAGATCAAGTCAGATTATTCTGAAGTTTGCAACATTTGACAGTGTAATGAGAAAGGAAGGCATCTACAGAGACAAAGCCAGGGCTAAGATTCATATTAGGAAATTTTTGTATAAGGGATGCTTCAACAAGACGGCATCTGTGGAGGCTAAAATAAGGGAAGACAGTTTTGGCAGAGGACCAGTTAATAGGATGACGGACTGTGATCTCTAACTTGACAGAAAAGAGCATTATTGTTGTAGGCAGTCTAACACTTCTTTTTTGTTCTTTAAATGTGTCAGAAAGAGAGCGGCCAGTTTTTCCAAATTATTATAAAGGACAAGAGAAGCGGGAAATGGCCTTGACTCCGGAAGCATCAGTAGCAGAAGAGGTACGAACTAGATTACTACGAAGGGTACTGGTTTTTCGAAAAGCAGGTTTGATGTCTAAGGGACGGAGAGAGTTCATGGTTTAGGAGACTGAAAATATAGGGAAGGTAAAGAACAAGAGATTTTACGAGATTGGAGAGTTTGGGAGAGGTTGTCAGAAAATAATTAGATTCTATTGTCATTTTATGGTAGTGTAATTAGTTTTGAGTTTAAGTTTATAAAGAATTACGGACAAATGATTGAATGTTAAGCCTTATTTTACATTAACGTCAAGGGACCAATGTGTTATTAGCTTTAAATCAGATCGTGGTGGAAAGGAAAATTTAAGATGGTGGTATATAGGTGAAGTGGCAATATCAAACTCGATTATACAGTATGTGTTACTACTACGCGGCTTTATTTTAACTTTTTTTCGGCTAATCGCTGATACACACAAGTTGCTAAAATAGGAATATAATGTACATATGCCCTCAAGACAATACTAACCTTCAAACTGCTGAGTGATGAATGATGCGACCTCAGCTGGTCGATATTCACCTGTCACCAAACACAAGCTAACACTTTTATTTTCGACGGAACCTCACTAGAAGTAGAATAAGTTGCACCAAATTATAAAGTAGCGTGCAAGTCTTCCATACTTGAGCAGGAGTGTATAGAGAGAAGGAACAGAGAAGCCTGTAGTGTCACCCGTCCTTACTCGTTTAGTGGACCCCAGGAACACATCAAATCAGATAAGATTACTGTATGTTAAACGCAGAAAAAAAGTACGTCACAGATAGCTGAATCTCTCTGAAACATATGTTTGATTATGAGCAACTTATAAGTAAACATATGATACAAAAAGTTTTGCTGAGTAAACCTGAGGTTTTTGGCGACTGATATGTAGCTCTAAGCTTATGCAATTTCTAAATATTCAGCCAGTGGCAGCAGTAATTAAATATAAATATAATTACGATAAGATAATCTTATCAATCGGCTGGATTTGGTAACACTTATTGCTTATTGGACGTATAATGGCGGCGAATTTCTCAACGTACCACTGATGGATGGTTCGTCCCGCAGTGTTACTCATACTGTATGGGAAATGCACTGTCAGGACAGTTTGTGTTATTAATCACTTTGATTTCATAAATGTGTTTACAACCCTGTGTTTGTTAAACAGGGTCATAAAATTAAATACTGGTGACATCAACCAGACATGGCAACATGCAACAAATGTATTCATCTTGGGATACTGAAAATTTCTCGAAGTGCTTAAAAACACTTTCATGTACATGGCTGTGACTGATGAAGCCCAGTGCTACCCTGATCAAAACATCGAGAAAATATAAGTACACAATGCGGATGAACTGCAGTAATCCCTAAGGATAAGTACAAAATGGCATTTAGTAATATCACATTCTTCCCTCCTTGAAAATAACAGTAATAGTACAAATACAGTACAGGACAGTGAATGCAGTATTCTAACCTTAGTAGTTCATTTCAGTATATGAACTCAATTCCAGCCATAGCGATCAAGACACTTCGATAAACAAACAGATCTTGTTATTGGGAAAGGTGGAAAAACTAAACTGGGTATATCACAAGGCAAATTACAATCATGAATACTGAATGTATCACGAAACTCCATCATTCTTAACACATTGTCCTGGACTGAAAAAAAAAAAACTGATTCTTGGTACCAGGCTCGACATTCTTTTGCTTCATGGGAAATGCCAGACCTGTTGGACTCGGAGTCAAATTGTGGACAGATATTGCAGATTCACGTCCATTTGGATACTTTATGTTGGCATATGTAGTGTTCACGCCAGCAAGTTCAACTTGGTCTCCTAGATGTTCATTATTGTTGAAATGAACAAAACTTCGAAGTAGCACTGGACCAGGGGACAAGTCATGATGGCAGCGAACTACCATGATGAACTTTGTCGAAATCCAAATAGGTGCCTGTGTGGGATGGTATTAGTTAAAGTAGACAAAAGTTATCTAAATGAGCCAAATATGTTTGGAAAGCACCAATTCCCAGTGTTGTTCAGTTAGGCTAGGCCATGTGACTTCAGTGCTAGGCGAATGACCTTCTGTGTTGTACCATGTTACCTGGAGTCTACCTGGAGAGTTTCGGGGGTCAACGCCCCCGCTGCTCGATCTGAGACCAGGCCTCATGGGGGATCAGGGTCTGATCAACTAGGCTGTTACTGCGGGCCGCACGCGAACTGACGTATGAACCACAGCCCGGTTGGCACTGTTTATCATAACTCTGGCTCTGAGCCCACCTCTGGTTTTATTTCTAGTTCAGCATGGTTATGAGGTGATGATAGTGTCACTGTCACCATACCATGACATTCTTCTTTGCTTTCAGGCACTAAAAAATTCTTTGCAGTCTGTGTGGCTTTGGCCGTTATGCTCAGGTTGATGTTCATGTGGCTTTATGTGCCTCATTCCCTTCATATGGAATGCTAGACAGTTTGTGTCATAGCACTTTTTATCATTTGAGGTATAACATATTTTGGGTGGAAGTATTTGCAGTTCATGGCATAACTTACATCTGTATTCAGGAGAATTCTGTGCTTTCTAAGGTGGTATATCGGCAGATTCCCCTCCGTTTGCCAGTCAGTCTGTACATGTGCCCCAGGTTTAGTGCCAACACAACTGTTGGCTGTAATGTACAGGGTTAGAGGTGGTGAGCAACCCATTTTCAGCAGCTGCAATTAACTTAACCATTCCAGCCACTTCACCAGATTACTGCTGCTGCAGTCGATGTAGCCGTCTCTGCATCTGATTCAGTCATTTCATCAACTGTAACTGAATGAGTTATTTATGGAACGACACTGTAGTTCATGGGTGGGGATGCACTCAGCTGTACATTCACATTCCTGTTCTTTGGTCTCCGCATGAACCAGATACATGACCTGTCAAGTAAGGCAACAGCGACATTTCCCTTCTCCATCGGATATAACCCCATTCCAAATCACTAACCCTTCATTTCCCCTCAAAAAACTTCTTAAATTCAAATTCAGATTTTTATTTCTTATGTTGTACAAATATAGTGGAGTTTACATGTAATAAAACATCATTAGGCACAAAAGAAAGCCACTAGTATGCAAACCCTCCGCCTTGAAGCCAAGCAAGATGCCTTAATCACACAGCACTCACAAATTAGGTATATTGATGGTTCTGTTCACCAATCAAGATGGTATGCTAAACAACACGGATCCAAACATTTGTCTTGAAAATGAATTCTGTGGTTCTTGAGATCTGCTCAAGACACACTCCATTAAGAAAAAGAAAGAGAAGATGTAAACTAGAAAGAGACGCTCCCTATACAGACGAAGGCGAAGAGTCACAGAGCTGCTGAGTGGGACCAATATATCGGCAATGCGAAGGGAGGCACTAGTCAATGAAATTGCAAATATCGAACTTAGGCTGAAGGAATCTTACAGGAGACAAGAATCACAGGGAGAACTAAAAGTCATAAAGGATTTTGAAAAAAATAAAATACTTCTTTTCTTATGCAAAATCTAAGGGAAAAACAACATCCGGTATTAGGCCCCTGCCTAGGCGGGATGGGACATACACAGATAACAGCCAAGAAATGAGTGAGATACTAAAGTCCCAATATGACTCAGTGTTCAGCGAGCCATTGCCCAGACTAATGGTCGACAACCTAAATGAATTCTTTATGAACGAAGCCCAAAATTTGGACATTCCAAAAATCTCGGATATTTTTCTAACTCCACAAGACTTTGAAGAGGTAATAAATGACATGCCCATGCACTCTGCCCCAGGCCCAGACTCGTGGAACTCCGTGTTCATCAAGAACTGCAAGAAGCCCCTATCACGTGCCTTCAGCATTTTATGGAGAGGGAGAATGGACACAGGGGTCATCCCACACACACTAAAAACAACAGACATAGCCCCACTCCACAAAGGTGGCAGTAAAGCAATTGCAAAAAACTACAGACCGATAGCACTAACATCCCATATAAAAATCTTTGAGAGGGTTCTAAGAAGCAAGATCGCCAACCACCTAGATACCCATCAGTTAAACAACCTAAGACAACACGGGTTTAGAGCAGGTCGCTCTTGCCTGTCCCAGCTACTGGACCACTATGACAAGGTCCTGGATGCTGTAGAGGATAAACGAAATGCAGATGTAGTATACAAAGACTTTGCAAAAGCTTCCGACAAGTGTGACCATGGTGTAATAGCACACAAAATGCCTGATACAGGAATAACAGGAAAAGTTGGTGATGGATCTATAACTTCCTGACAAATAGAACACAAAGAGTAATAGTAAACAGAGTAAAGTCCCAGGCAGCCACGGTAAAAAGCTCTGTTCCACAAGGCACAGTACTCGCGCCCATTCTATTCCTCATCCTCATTTCTGACAGACAGAGATGTTAAGTCATAGCTCCGTGTCTTCCTTGCGGATGACACCCGGATTACCATGGCAGTGACCTCCATCGAAGACACCCCGAGACTCCAAGCGGACATCAACCAAATCTTCGAATGGGCCACTTAAAACAATTTGAAGTTCAACGAGGAGAAATTTCAACTACTCATATATGGGAAACTTGAGGAAGTTAAAAATGTATCAGGGTATACGACAAATTCTAACCATACAATAGAGCGGAAAAGTAATGTGAAGGACCTGGGAGTGATAATGTCAGAGGACCTCGCCTTCAAAGACCACAACAATGTATCTACCTCATCTGCTAGGAAAATGGTGGGATGGATAATGAGAACCTTCAAAACCAGGGACGCCAAGCCCATGATTCTCTCCAAATCGCTTGTGTTCTCTAGGCTGGAATACTGCTGTACACTAACGGCCCCCTTCAAGGCTGGCTACATTGCAGACCTGGAGAGTGTACAAAGAACTTTCACGGCACATAAGCACGATAAGGCACCTAAATTACTGGGAACGGTTGAAGGTCCTTGATCTGTATTCCCTGGAACCCAGGCGAGAGAGATACATGATAATATACACTTTGAAGGTCCTGGAGGGATTGGTACCAAACATGCACACGAAAATCACTCCCTATGAAAGCAAAAGACTCGGCAGGAGATGCAACATTCCCCCAATGAAAAGCAGGGGGCGCAACGAGTACATTGAGAGACAACACAATAAGTGTCCGGGATCCAAGACTGTTCAACTGCCTCCCAACCTACATAAAGGGGATTACCAATAGACCCTTGGCTGTCTTTAAGAAGGCACTGGACATGCACCTAAAGTCAGTACCTGACCAACCGGGCTGTGGTTCGTACGTCAGCTTGCTTGTGGCCAGTAGTAACAGCCTGGTTAATCAGACCCTGATCCACCATGAGGCCTGGTCTCAGACCGAGCCGCGGGGGCATTGACCCCCGAAACCCTCTCCAGGTAGTGCTGCTGTCATACAGAGTGATGGCTTATAAAGACGATAAGATTTTTATCCCCGGAGGGTTAACCAACCAGGATAATCCAAGAAAAGCAGTGAGTCATCGAGGGACATTCTGTCTTATTTCCACTTGGGTCCTCAATCTTGTCTCCCAGGATGCGACCCACACCAGTGAGTGAATGAGACAACAGGTGTAAGAAAACACGCCCGATGTTTCCACCCTTTCCGAGGATCGAACCACGGACACTCAGCGTGTGAATCGAGAGCGTTTCCTACCAAACCACGGGTCACCGTAGAGCACCCATCAGTAATTGGGCCTCTACCCTTCAAACTGAACTTTTTGCCATTCTCCTCGCATTCAAATGCGTCCATGTATCAAAGGTTGACTAATTGTAACTGATTCTTTATCATCCATAAATGCTCTTAACTCCTTAAGTATCAGTTGTGGCATGCTTGTATCAAGTCAGACATAGGTATGGTAGGAGTGTAGACAGTTGAGTCAGAATACACCTGTGGATTCCTGACAATTTTGGACTGTCAGTTAACAGTTGAGAACAAAAAGACGAAAAGAACTTGAGCTGAACTTCAGTGACTTGAGACTAACACCAGTCAGTTCACCTAAAGTCGGTACCTGACCAGCCGGGCTGTGGCTCGTACGTTGGATTGCGTGCAGCCAGCAGTAACAGCCTGGTTGATCAGGCTCTGATCCACCAGGAGGCCTGGTCACAGACCGGGCCGCGGGGGCGTTGACCCCCGGAACTCTCTCCAGGTATCATCACTATCATGCAGGAGGAGCCACATGTCTATGGTGCATTCAGCAAAATTAACAGATTTCTGGATCTCACTACCACCGGCTCGTGCCGGGTTATCAGTATCACTGGAAAGGTAAATTAAATCACCGCCACCAATTATGTAGACATAACTAAATGTAAACTTTGGCAGTTAGTTCAATATCTTTATTATGCACCCCATACCCATCCTGTGGGCGGTAATCAAAAGATTACAAAGGTACATAATGGATCCAGGGACTGGACCCCAGAGTTATGATAGCTGAACTAGTTACAAAGGTAATGAACTCCAGGTAGATCTGGTCACAATCATGGCAAGTTACAGAGGTAATGAATCAGCCTCACTCCTATACATGGTTACAGCCATGAACAAATTACAAAATAATGAGCCATTGGTACGTCCACACCTGGTCACAATTGTAATGAGTTATAAATACAAATATTAAGTGGGTCATACACCCACACGAGCGCGCGCACACACACACACACACACACACACAGGAAGTTGAAGACTCAGATGAATCAAAGGGATGTTAGAAAGTATTTCTTCAGCCATAGAGTGGTCAGGCCGTGGAATGGCCTAGAAAGTGTAGTAGTGGAGGCGGGAACCATACATAGCTTTAAGGCGAGGTATGATAAAGCTCATGGGGCAGGAAGAGAGAGGACCTAGTAGCAATCAGTGAAGAGGCGGGGCCAGGAGCTATGAATCGATCCCTGCAACCACAAATAGGTGAGTACAAATAGGTGAGTACACACATAGCGGGGCCAGGAGCTATGAATCGACCCCTGCAACCACAAATAGGTGAGTACACACACACACACACACACACACACACGTACTCATATACAACAGGCCTAGTGTCTAATCGACATGTGCCTAGGACAAAATGGTAACTAACACACACACACGAGGGCGGACGCACAGACACATGCACACGAGCGTACAAATATATATGCATACACACAATCACGCACCCCCCCCCCAAACACACACGTGGTAATGCATTATTTACAGCTAGCAAAGTCAGGGTATTTCTCCAGAATGGTCTGTAATATACCACTGTGGATAAAATACTTTGCCATTTCTTGAACATTTCTGAGGAGTTGTCTCTAAATTCATTAATTTGATCACACTCCAGTACATAATGACGCAAGGTGTGACAATAGTCCATCTGGCAAAGTTTACATTTCGTTTGGTCTACATCTGGTGGTGGTGAGTTAACCTGCCATAGATACTTGTAACCCAACCGGAGCCGGGCGGTAGTGACATCCAAGAGTCTGCTTATCTTGTTGGATGCACCATAGACATGTGGCTCCTCCTGCATGATGGAATGATGATAGGGAGATTGACACAAGTCAGTCCATCTAAGTCTTAAGTCAATAAAGCTCAGTTGAAGTTCTTTTCGTATTATTGTTCTCAAACTGCTAACTGACAACCCAAGATTGTAATCTACTCCCTCTTTGAAAGCATACAGCTTAGCCAATTTATCAGTTCTATCATGCATCTGAAGACCAGTGTGAGATGGAATCCACAGCATGTGCACTCTGACTCCACTGCCCACAATCTTACCATACCTATGTCTGGCTTCTGACACAAGCATACCACAATTTATACTTAATGAGTTGAGAGCATTTATGGATGACAGAGAATCAGTTACAATTAAAGTGTCAGCCTTAGATACATGAACGCATTTGAATGCAAGGAGTATGGCAAACAGTTCTGTTTGAAGGGTAGAGGCCCAGTTATTGATGCGTGCTCCAATTTCTTTACGAAAGCCATCACTCTGTATGACAACAGCAGCACTACCAGCTGCACCAGTGGACTGGTGAACAGAACCATCAACGTAAATAATTTGTGAAAGAGTGTTCTGTGTGACTAAGTTATCAATACAGCTTAAGGCATCATGTTTGGCTTCAAGACAAAGCTTTGGTTGTGATTTAAGAAGAGTTTTGGGGGGAAAGGGAGGAATGGTAGTTTGGAATGGGGTAATATCCCATGGAGCAGGGAAGTATCTCTGTTGCCTAACTTGACATAGATCATGTAGCTGGTTCATGTGGAGGTCGGTTCCAGTTTTTTCGATCCATCTGGAAAGATGTTTACCAGTGCTGAGGAAAGTTTGGAGGGCTTCTGTGCAGGGGTTTGAATGGGCTAACCTAAGCATATTGACCCCAATAAGGATATTTCATTAACACGATCTCTAATGCTTGGAATATTAAGTTCTTTCCGCATATTTAAAATTTTGGCAGTACGAGGGCATCCTAGGATGATCCTCATTGCTTCGTTTTGCAGTTTTTTCAGCCCTCCAAGCTTCCAGTCAGACACGAGTGCAAGTAGTGGCTCCGCATAATCAACCAATGATCTAATATAAGCAAGATACATCATTTTCACAATTTTAACATTAGCTCCATACCTGGGATGAAAACCTACCGCAACTCTAAGTGCTCTCAGCCTTTCTTTGTATTGGCGACAAAGTCTCGTTACAACACGTCCAAGTAGTGGAACCTCAAAGCCTAGATACCTGTATCTGCTTACATATTCTAGAAGAAACCCATCATGTAACTGGATCTGACGAACTGTGCCTCTCTGTCGAGGAGGACGCCTGTTGAGTATCTTTGTTTTATCTCCTGAGATTATTAACCCCAAGTCCTGACACGAGGCTAGTACATGATTAAGAATGTTTTGGGTGTTGGAGAATCCGGTGGTGTGAATCATTATATCATCAGCAAAACTAACCATATGATGATGGGGCTGGCTAGGCATAGCAGTAAGTAAGGCATTAATCAGAATATTGAAATGGGTGGGACTAAGCACACCTCCCTGTGGGGTTCCTAATTCAAAATCTTTAGTTACACTTCTATGTTCCTGGAACAACACAGACGACTTTCTGTTGGACAGGTAACCTTTAATCCAGCGGAAAAGCCATCCTCCAACATCCATTCTGGCAAGTTCACTAATGATTACATGTCGGTTGGCTACATCAAAAGCGGATTTAAGGTCAAGGAAGGTAGTGTATGAGCTGTCAGTGTGCAGAGTGAGAAAGGTGGAAATGCAATGATGCACACTCCTTCCATGCATGAAGCCATGCAACTGGGGAGACAAGAATTGCTTAATTCTGTGCATAAGATGATTAAGAATCCTTTCGAATGTTTTACACAAGCAGCTAGTAAGGGAATATTATTGGGCGAAATGAGTTTTGTTGATTGGTCTTCGGAATGGGAATAATGAGGCTGTTGGTCCGTGATGTAGGGAGCTCCCCAGTGACATAGCTCATGTTATATAATTCAAGTAATGGATTATCTGGTACTCGACACAGCAATCTGAGTATGTTGTAAGTAATACACATATACAACAAATTTCCAAAAAAATTTCCAAGACCGTAGGCATACTATCGAAGATACGGTACTATGTTCCACAGTCAGCCCTCCTTGCCCTATATCACTCACTTATTTACCCCTATCTCACCTATGGAATTTGTGCATGGGGCTCAACAATGATAAACCATCTCAGACCATTAATTACCCAACAAAAGGCTGCAGTCAGAATGATAAATTCCCACTACAGGCAGCACACTCCACCAATATTCAAAACACTAAACCTACTCACCATACAAAACATCCATACTTATTACTGCATCTATGTGGCATGCAAAGAGTATGTAACCTTTATTTGGCGCATGTACACACCCTCATTTACAGGCTATCTCCCCCAACCAGCGAACCAGGTTGCTAAGAGTTGATGATGGGGCCCCGTCGTTCAACTAGTGACCAGGTTCTAGCCAATAAGAAGATGGTTTTGGCAATCGCAGAGGTTATGTGGGTACCGCTCTCCTGTCTGCCCTTGTCATTCCCATTCTAGAGCTGGTTGAAGCACGGTCTGCTATCTTGTGGCTTCTATTTCTGCCTTGCTTACCATGGAGTGCACTATACTTATCACTGTACATAGTTTACCTGGAGAGAGTTCCGGGAGTCAATGCCCCCGCGGCCCGATCTGTTCTAAATTGGTGAAGGATAATATAAGTCTAAACTTTTTCTACTGTGTTTATTTTGCTCCCATTACACCCGGGATAACAGGCCATTTGGAATCCTGGGTTGTAATATGGGGGCCTGTCCGGGAGCTGGAGCTGGACTTAGAGAAACGGTTGAGTTTAGGGTGAAGCTCGTAGCAGGAACATTGTGCAGCTTGCTGTCTGGCATTGCTTTACAAATCAAATTTTGCGTATCAGTTGCTTTATGATCAGCCTTGCTATTGTGTGATCGTTCAACAGCTCGCTACTAGCTTGTTCGGTGTGCTCGCTTCGCTACGGTCAATCTTCTAGAACAGTGTAGCTGTCTGGCATTGCTTTACAAATTTTGCATGTCACTTGTTACTAGCCTGTTCGGTGTGGAGAATTTTGCAGTCGGCTTTGCTTGTATGCGTATTCTGCAATCGTATTGTGCATAGCTAAGCGTGTTCTGCAAATTAACGTGTTACGTTGGGGTATTCTGCAATTGTACTGTGCATAGCGAATAACTTATGCCACCTAGACGAGTCAGACGTCTGGTGTCGGCATATACTTTGCATAACCTACCTAAATTGTCCCTACAGCGTTGTTGGCAAATTGCTCGTTCCATTGGCATTAAATACAAACGCACTCTCACAGCTGCGCAACTGCGTTCACTGATTGCTGACAAACTTATAGAAGAAGAGATGGCACATCAGACTCCTCCCTCTACGGGAGCTAGGGCAAAAACTCCTATGTTCTCGCAGGAGGAAGATGATACACCTGCGGAGAGGCAAACTACTCATGATGCATCTCGACAACAGTATCCAGAGAGACACCAGCCAGAACGACACCATTTGCAACGTCAGCAGGGAGTAAAGGGCAAGCCTGTCATCTGCTTCCTCTGCAACAAAGTAGGTCACATCCGTCCCAACTGCCCCCATAAACCCCAACCCATTGGGAAAATCTCTAATATCCCTAGTAACATGTCCCCTAGAGAAGTAGAAAAAGGTATGGCCCCTTATTATTGCAAGAGTCTTATTTCCCTTCAGGCAAACTCAGAAACAACTAAAGTAAAGACCTTTAGAGATACTGGAGCATATTGCTCACTTGTAAGAGAAGGAATATTACCCCTTTCAGAGAATACTTTGAATTCCTCTGTTTTATTGGAAGCATTTGGAGGAGCTATATATTCTGTTCCTTTGCATAAAATTTATGTACAGTGCAAATATTACACTGGGTACTTGACTGTAGGCGTCTCAAAAGGATTCCCCATGAAAGATGCCATGTTATTACTGGGTAATAACATTACTACTGTTAGTTCGTGTCCTGAACCTATAATGATTAATTCTTCTCCGGTGTTGGCCATAACTCGGGCAACATCCCAAGGGTTGTCTGGAGAGAATGTTGACCTATCCTTGGACGACTCCGATCTCGGAATAGCCACGTTGTTTTATGAGGCACACCGGCAGGAGCCTCGTAAATCAAGTGAACAGACCCCGATCAAGCCTTCCTATTCCCAGGTTGCAGGATTGCCAGATGTCTCTGTTTCCATGCCCGAGGGACTGTCCTTCCAGGAGGAACAACGAAAGGACCCTTCTTTAAAATTCGCTTTTGAGGCAGCCATGGGTAAATCCTCTTTAGGTCATCCGGTCAAGTATGAAGTTAAAAACGATTATTTGATCTGCACTGAGGCTGGTAAGGAGATAGAGGGCCGGCAATTGTTTAACAGGTTAGTGGTTCCAACAAAGTATAGACCTCAAATATTAAATATAGCTCATAATACTTCATTAGGAGGTCATTTAGGAATTACAAAAACCTTGTATAGAATCACAAAAGAATTTTATTGGCCAAAATTAAAGAAAGATGTGAAGAATCATATTAGGTGTTGCCGAGAATGTCAGCAAGTTGGGAAACCTGGACATTCCATTAAACCTGCACCTCTCCAACCTATACCTGCTGATGGAGAACCTTTTGCAGATTTAATTATAGATTGTGTAGGTCCACTACCTAGGTCAAAGTCTGGAAATCAATATTTATTTACGATTATGGATAAAGTAACCAGATACCCTGAAGCAATTCCCATGCGTAGTATTAATACTAAAGCTATTCTCAAAGCTTTAACAAAATTCATTTCTTGTTTTGGCATTCCTAAAACTATTCAAAGTGATCAAGGTACTAACTTTACTGCCAAAGCATTTAGGGAAGTATTAACTAGGTTAGGGATAATTCACAACTTATCCACTGCCTATCATCCTCAGTCCCAAGGCGCCTTGGAAAGATTCCACCAGACATTAAAAACAATGATGAGAACTTTTTGCATGCACTTTCCTACCGACTGGGATGAATCACTACCTTTGTTGCTGTTCTCAGTACGAGAGACGGTGCAAGAGTCTACAGGGTATAGTCCGTTTGAGCTGATCTTTGGGCACAATATACGAGGTCCTCTTCGGGTGCTCAAAGAAGGATGGATGGGAGAAGACGTTAGCTCAACACTCTACAACCCGTCTTCAAGGTTGCAGGTGGCACGTCAGTTAGCCAAGGCTAACCTAAAGACAGCTCAAAGTAAGATAAAACAGAGGTATGACAGAAGTGCACAATTCCGCTCCTTCCATCCAGGAGACAAGGTGTTGGTGCAGGAACCTATACCTGGCCACACCTTGAAAGCTAGATTTACGGGACCTATGCAGACTGTAAGTAGATTATCTGATGTAAATTATGTGGTAGCTCCCATTGATAAGACCTCAAAAACTGAAACTTACCACATTAATCAATTAAAGTACTTCCATACACCAGATAAAGTCCCAGTAATGACTCTGTCCTCTACCTCTGAGGACGACTCTGACTCTTTGCACTCTATCTCTGAAATTAATACTAAACTTTCAAATTCTGTCCTCCTCAAGGATCCTAGCCCTTTAATGGAGGGATTATCTGAAATGCAAGCAACAAATTTAACGGAGCTTCTACAGTCATATCCTAATATTTTTTCGGATGTGCCGAAAAAATGTACGTTAGGTTATCATGATGTAGATGTGGGAAACTCTAAACCAATTAAACTCTTCCCCTACAGAGCTAATCCTGAAAAGCAAAGGCTACTTCAGCAGGAAGTAGAATTTTTGTTAAAGCATGGTTTAGTGGAGGAGTCATCTAGTCCATGGGCTTAACCGTGCATCCTTGTGAAGAAGGCTGATGGAGGGTTTCGTATGTGTACAGACTACCGTAAAGTGAACGAGGTCACAATTACAGATGCTTACCCTCTTCCTCGTCTGGATGACGTAATTGACTTTGTGGGTAAGGCTACTTTTGTGTCCAAGTTAGATCTCCTTAAAGGCTACTATCAGGTACCTTTGACAGATAAGGCGAAGGAAATCTCTGCCTTCGTAATTCCAGGAGGTCATTATCAATACACAGTTACCCCCTTCGGAATGAAAAATTCCCCCTCTTCATTCCAGAAACTTATCCATCAAGCTATTAAAGGACTTGAAGGCACGGCAGCGTACCTAGATGATATTGTTGTGGTGTCTGATACTTGGGATCAACACCTACTTAGACTTAAGGCTCTTTTTGAGACCTTTAAGAGTTCCCATTTAACAGTTAATCTAAATCTTCCTTTGGCCAGGCCACTGTCACTTTTCTAGACCATGAAGTAGGTAGTGGTAAAGTTGCACCTAAACTTGCTAAAGTTCTTTCTATTAAAGATTATCCAGTTCTTCATGATAGGAAATCTCTTCAACGTTTCCTAGGCATGATAGGATTTTACAGAAGATTCTGTAAGAATTTCTCAGATATTGTAGCCCCTCTTACCTCTCTTGCTAGTCACAAAGTTCCCTTTAATTGGACCTCAGACTGTAACACTGCTTTTAATAAAGCAAAAAGATTATTGTGTACTGCACCCATTCTCTTGTCTCCAGACTTCTCCAAACCTTTTTCATTACAGGTTGATGCTTGTGAGTCTGGGGTTGGGGCAGTACTATTACAAATCGGGAACAAGGAGTTGCAGCCTGTAGCATACTTTTCAGCCAAGTTCCAGCCACATCAGAGGGCTTACTCTACCATTGAAAAAGAAGCCCTCGCGCTGGTACTGGCTTTGGAGCATTTCGATGTTTATGTGGGCCAGACATCGCAGGTGGTCACAGTCTACAGTGATCACAATCCTCTAGTATATCTCCAAGCCATGAAGAACCACAACACAAGGCTTATGCGCTGGATGCTAAGGCTGCAGCCCTATAATATTTCCATTAAATATAATGCCTGCAAAGAAAATATGTTGGCAGACTCTTTATCTAGAGTATAATATTTTATTTAGGTTAGGATGTTATTTGTGGTAACCCCTTTTCACGCTCTTTTTTTTTTTATCCCCTGGTGTGGGTTTTTTTTTTTAGTGAGGGGATGCGGGCTACCGTCCGCCTGTATCTTGGACCTATGCTAGCCTGTCTGACTGCTGTCTCACTCTAAGTTTAGGGTTTGGCTTTTGGTCACGAGAAAATCTGAGCTCTATCTAAGAGTTGGATGGTGGAGAGGAAAGGCGGTCCCATTATTTTGTGCCATGGCGGCACGGTTACCACTGGGAGGTGGCAGCCTAATCCTGAGCCTTCTCGGGGTGGGGGTGTGGCATGCAAAGAGTACGTAACCTTTATTCGGCGCATGTACACACCCTCATTTACAGGCTATCTCCCCCAACCAGCGAACCAGATTGCTAAGAGTTGATGATGGGGCCCCGTCGTTCAACTAGTGACCAGGTTCTAGCCAATAAGAAGATGGTTTTGGCAATCGCAGAGGTTATGTGGGTACCGCTCTCCTGTCTGCCCTTGTCATTCCCATTCTAGAGCTGGTTGAAGCACGGTCTGCTATCTTGTGGCTTCTATTTCTGCCTTGCTTACCGTGGAGTGCACTATACTTATCACTGTACATAGTGTACATATTGCTGTTCTAAATTGGTGAAGGATAATATAAGTCTAAACTTTTTCTACTGTGTTTATTTTGCTCCCATTACACCCGGGATAACAGGCCATTTGGAATCCTGGGTTGTAATAACCTACTACATTCATAGAACACTTAACTCTGATATAAACCCTCCCCTCAAACGCCTCCTTACCAACCTCAACAAAACACATGACCATAACACAAGGCACAGATCACTCTTTGATGTTCCTCGTGTCCATCTCACGCTATGCAAAAACTCAGTGCACATAAAAGGCCCTAAAATCTGGAATTCATTACCTGTGAATATAAAAGAAACACTGTCTGTTTATAAATTCAAGTCTCTTCTCAAAAATCACTTACCCACAAGTAAATAAATACTGAATAATTGTATCTCATAAATGTTTCTCATTATTGTATCTCATAAATGTCTAACCTGTGACCCAATCAAACTTTATTTTTTAATTACATTGCCTAACAGAATACTCCATTCTACTGAATGCGCAGCAACACAGTAAATGACCATATGACCTGTCTTTGTAATACTCATTTGTGCTAAATTGTTATCTATTTACAATAATGTTTTTACCACTGAATATATCATTGCTTAGTTAATCTTAAGTTAATTTTAAACTTGCCCATAATGCTCTGCATGCAAGGGGCTTTGGCATGTTGCACTGTAATAACTGTATTCCTTTGTACTTCACTGTATCATGTTCAAATAAATAAATAAATAAATAAATAAATAATATACCATCCTCACCAGGCGACGTGGAGTTGCCCTTAGTGCTGCATTAAGTTCATAATTAGTGAAAGGAATGTTGCAGTCATTTGCCTTGTTGAGCATAAAGCAAACAAGTCTCTCTCTTGCATCATATTTGTCCATTAATTTCGCCTGTGTGGTACTAGGAAGATTGTCATAGCTAGATGTAGCAGCCCAAGCACTGACTAACTCATTCGCCCTTTGCAAGGGATGAGTGTGCGCGATCTGCCCAGTTCTGTTACCCTTAATTCTATTTATGTCCCTCCATGCCCGGCTAAGTGGGGTGTGAGCATTGAGACCATTGACAAATTGTTCCAAGTCTGTTTGCCGCAGCTCTGTCATGCGCTCTCTGGCAGCAGCAAGGGCAGTTTGGAAGAGGCTCAGCATTTCAGGGGTACGATGGTTTCTATCGGCTAGGCCTAGTCTGCGAGCAGTACGTTTCAATGTTCGAAGTTTAGAATTATTGTAATAAGTATGGTTTTTATAAGACTTATGATCATTATGGAAGTCATTTGGATTTAGAGTAGTTGGAGGTTTCAGAGGCGGCTCTAAGTAGTTCTGAATACTGCTCACAAGGTCATTGTTAAAAGTCTCGACAGAGGTACACTCATAGGAATTATACCAGTCAGTCACATGTGCAACAAAGTCATGCTGATCAGGGGGAACATCAAAACGTTTCCGTTTGAATATCCCACCAGGGAGGATAGTATTACCAATATCTAGAGAGGTTAGCCTTGGGAAATGATCAGACGCTATATCTGTTACAATGGAAGACTCACAGCTGGCAAAAGTAATGTTGAAGCCAAGACACAGATCAAGGACGCCTCCATAGATATGTGTGGGTTCAAGGTCACCTACAATTTGCACATTATCATGACTTTAAGAGTGACAACAGTTGATTACCATTACGATTACCAAACTGAGAGTTTCCAATGCTTTTGTGTCTTGCATTATAATCACCAATAATAAGAGTAGGTTCAGACTGAGCACGAGTTGGGAGCTCCAAGTAATAAAACTTATCAGCAGGAGCATACAAGTTAAATATGTTGAGAGCAGAGTTCCCTATATAAATCCTAACACCGTGATATTGTAGCCCCTCTGTTTTCTTATGTGCAAGAAGTTGATGGGGAAGTGATTTTTTAATATATAGAACACAAGAGTTAGTAGATTTGAGGTTATATGCAACAAATAATGGCAATTTAGGGGGCTGGGATTTTTCAGGGACTCTGCACTCTTGTAGACACACAATATCAATGTGTTCAGTGGTTACTTTATGATGAAGATCAGAAAATCTTTTTCTAAGTGATGCAATATTCCAACTTAAAATGGATAGTTTATACGAGTTTGGTTCCATTATAAAAGTCCAGGGATAGAATTAAATTTCTCAGCAAAATGAAAAAACTTACTAAACAGCAGACATAATATCAATATCAGTATCATCAGTATTATCCTTATTCATGAGTCTCTTAAGTGCACTTCCACTATGGAGACCTCTTGGGAGTCTTTGTTTACAGAGGGCACGGCGTTCTTTGTCTGTGAATGTATGGAAGGTGACACTATCCCTCGCACTCACCTCTACACTTTTAGTACACTCATCACTATCATCACATGTACCACTTCCCTCATCATTATGACCAGTGATACACCATTATCGACAACCGGGTCATCTCCACACTCAGTATCTATCAATACATTACACTCATCATTTTGACTATCATGATGGTCTTCACTGCCCTTATCGTCATCTACAACGTCAACAAGCACTTGAATCCTCAATATCTGGCGTCAGAGCAAGTTGCAAGCCCTCGTCGACTTTCCAACGATCTGATATTAGCTGAGTGGACTGGCCAGGGGACTCTGCTACGCTATATTCACTCCCGTGCAGCCCTCAACAGACGCTACTACATTGCATTGTACAGGCCTCCTCAACGTCGATGTTATAAGTGTCAACGCTGGGGCCACATTGCCAAGAAATGCCCATCTAAGTCACACTGGTGTGCAATGTGTGCCAACGCTCATCCTTCTGAACGGTGTTATGATATGATCAAACAGCAACAGACTGTTGCTAAACAATGTATCAATTGTAATACCTCAGGAGTCACAGCAGCTCATGCTGACTGCAGTGTGAGGGCTGCCCGCATCGAAGCCAACCGCACTTCACCCTGTACCCCTCATTATGCCCCCCCCAGGACTACCAGGTACCTCGGGTCTGAATACCGGCTCATGCCTGCCCTCAGACAATGGGGTTGAGCACCTCACCTGGGGAGCACGTCAACAGACCTCCGTCACGTCGGCTGTCAATACCAGCCTAGCTGAGTCAGCTGACAGTCAGCCAACGAGCTCAACTGACCGGGACTTCACGTCTCCAGATGTTCCAAGTCTGCTCCTGTGGTACACAACCTGATGTCGCGCATAAGGGTACTGGAAACACAACAATTTCTCCTGAAGCAACTTGAGCAACACAAGGAAAGATGTGTAGAGTGTACCAATAACAAGATTGTCAAAATTTGTGAAAGCAAGTGTAAGGCTGCTGAACAAGGTGGTGGTTGTGTTCTTAATCACAGTAATGACGAATATAATACTTGTGTTGATAACTGTAGTGAGCATCATAATGAAGGCTATAGTGTCAATGATGTTAGTAATAGTGATGAGCATAATGTAAGTGGTGGTGAAGAGTATGATGAGGGCAATGGTGTCTATAATGTTAGTAATAGTGATGAGCGTAATAAAAGCGGTGGTGAAGAGTGTGATGAGGGTAGTGGTGTCTATAATGTTAATAATAGTGATGAGCGTAATATAAGTGGTGGTGCAGAGTGTGATGAGGTTAACCACTTTGACATTAATGTTGAATACAATACTGTTGATAAATGCAATGAACACAATGTTGGTAGTGGTGTTGGTGACGACAGTTACAGTGTTGCGTGTAATGTGAGTGGTGGTGTCATCTATCATACCTGGAGTTTACCTGGAGAGAGTTCCGGGGGTCAACGCCCCCGCGGCCCGGTCTGTGACCAGGCCTCCTGGTGGATCAGAGCCTGATCAACCAGGCTGTTGCTGCTGGCTGCACGCAAACCAACATACGAGCCACAGCCCGGCTGATCAGGAACTGACTTTAGGTGCTTGTCCAGTGCCAGCTTGAAGACTGCCAGGGGTCTGTTGGTAATCCCCCTCATGTGTGCTGGGAGGCAGTTGAACAGTCTCGGGCCCCTGACACTTATTGTATGGTCTCTTAACGTGCTAGTGACACCCCTGCTTTTCATTGGGGGGATGGTGCATCGTCTGCCAAGTCTTTTGCTTTCGTAGTGAGTGATTTTCGAGTGCAAGTTCGGTACTAGTCCCTCTAGGATTTTCCAGGTGTATATAATCATGTATCTCTCCCTCCTGCGTTCCAGGGAATACAGGTTTAGGAACCTCAAGCGCTCCCAATAATTGAGGTGTTTTATCTCCGTTATGCGCGCCGTGAAAGTTCTCTGTACATTTTCTAGGTCGGCAATTTCACCTGCCTTGAAAGGTGCCGTTAGTGTGCAGCAATATTCCAGCCTAGATAGAACAAGTGACCTGAAGAGTGTCATCATGGGCTTGGCCTCCCTAGTTTTGAAGGTTCTCATTATCCATCCTGTCATTTTTCTAGCAGATGCGATTGATACAATGTTATGGTCCTTGAAGGTGAGATCCTCCGACATGATCACTCCCAGGTCTTTGACGTTGGTGTTTCGCTCTATTTTGTTACCAGAATTTGTTTTGTACTCTGATGAAGATTTAATTTCCTCATGTTTACCATATCTGAGTAATTGAAATTTCTCATCGTTGAACTTCATATTGTTTTCTGCACCCCACTGAAAGATTTGGTTGATGTCCGCCTGGAGCTTTGCAGTGTCTGCAATGGAAGACACTGTCATGCAGATTCGGGTGTCATCTGCAAAGGAAGACACGGTGCTGTTTACCTGGAGTTTACCTGGAGAGAGTTCCGGGGGTCAACGCCCCCGCGGCCCGGTCTGAGACCAGGCCTCCTGGTGGATCAGAGCCTGATCAACCAGGCTGTTGCTGCTGGCTGCACGCAAACCAACATACGAGCCACAGCCCGGCTGATCCGGAACTGACTTCAGGTGCTTGTCCAGTGCCAGCTTGAAGACTGCCAGGGGTCTGTTGGTAATCCCCCTTATGTGTGCTGGGAGGCAGTTGAACAGTCTCGGGCCCCTGACACTTATTGTATGGTCTCTTAACGTGCTAGTGACACCCCTGCTTTTCATTGGGGGGATGGTGCATCGTCTGCCAAGTCTTTTGCTTTCGTAGTGGGTGATTTTCGTGTGCAAGTTCGGTACTAGTCCCTCTAGGATTTTCCAGGTGTATATAATCATGTATCTCTCCCTCCTGCGTTCCAGGGAATACAGGTTTAGGAACCTCAAGCGCTCCTAATAATTGAGGTGTTTTATCTCCGTTATGCGCGCCGTGAAAGTTCTCTGTACATTTTCTAGGTCGGCAATTTCACCTGCCTTGAAAGGTGCTGTTAGTGTGCAGCAATATTCCAGCCTAGATAGAACAAGTGACCTGAAGAGTGTCATCATGGGCATAGCCCGTTATTCTGTTGCTGAAAACAGATATTGAAGTCGCCCAGTATTATTGTTTCGCAATTGCTTTCAACTCCGGACAAGACTCTGGAAAAGTCTTCTAAGAACTGGTCCTGGGTAGGAGGGCGGTAACTAGTTCCTACTAAGATGGGTTTGGTCTTGGGAAGCAGCACTTCAAACCATAGAATCTCCAGTTTATTGTTATTTAAATCAGGTCTTGGGTTGTAAGCTAAGTCATTTCTAATGTAGGCACATACTCCACCGCCCTTTCTGTTCCTATCTAAGCGTTTTATATTGTAACCTTCTATTTTGACCTCGTCGTCAGTCACCGTATCATCCAACCAAGATTCAGAGATGGTTATAACTGCCGCCCTAATTTTGTTAGCTAGAATCCTAATCTCTGCCAATTTAGGAAGAAGTGATCTTGCATTGACATGAATAAAGTGAAGGCCTGTTTTCATAAAACAATCATAATCATCTATATATGGCAATGGGTCATTTGTATTAAAATTAGGTAAATCAATGTCATCACTGCTAAAGGGTAACTGTGCCAAAGTGCATTTGTTACACACAAAATGAATTCTGGCACCGTTGCTATAATTGTACATACATCCATCATGCACCCACCCCTTACACATTTTACATAAGGTGCCTTTTCTGTTTTTCATGCGTACTTTAGTACAGTGTATGCATCTGTTTGGTAGTGTTTGAGATGATAATGGCTGTATTGTCTCACATTGACCTATGTATGCATTACATATGGAGTTAAGGTTATCATCCCTAGCTACTAGACCGTCATTATTGCCGTCATTTATCTGTCTGTTTTGCCTCTGCACAATAGTTTGAGGTCCTGGATTAATTTGGATATCACCACTTAAGAGCGCTACAATAAGAGCTGTGTGCCATTGTTTTTGTTTGGGTATGCGCTGTTGCCATACCTTGCGGCGATAGTGAGGTTTACTTTTCTGGTAGGATGGCAACTGTTGGGCTTTTACTGTCCAGGGCGCTGTTACTCCATTCACCTTTTCCAACCCCCATGACTGATTTCTTTCTTCATGGAATTGAAGAAGAAATATAAATATAATTATGGCAGCCTGTACCCCTCTAATGCCTGCCATTTTCACTCTTCGCTCTTTTACTCATATACAATAAAATTTATTTCTCTTTTCCAGTCCCTAGTACACTTAGTATCTGCTTTAATTACACTGAATTACTAGTAAAATTTCCTCTTCAAAACCCTCTTCACTGCTCACTTTTCCCTTAACTTCACAAAACCCTTACAGTTGACCTCTTCAAAACCCTCTTCACTGCTCACTTTTCCCTTAACTTCACAACACCCTTACATTTAACCCCTTATTCACCCTCCCCTACCCACCTCACTTCACAGTCTGGCTTCACCAATTAACTTCTAACTCCTTTCCATTCTGGTAGACCAGAAAGGTTTAATCAGTGGTTTTATCCTTCCAAATCCCCCTCAATTCCATTTATCGGGGGTTGTGTCGTGTTGTTGTCTCCTGACCTGTTTTGCTGACTCAGCCATTTTTAAAACACTGAGGGGAGTAACACCACCTGACTTTCCTTGAGTTTATAGATATATTTGGCTTTTTCTGCTATGATTCTCTCACTGTACACTGGTCAGCTGAATATAGGTCAGCTGCTAAAATATTAACCTTGACTATTTACCTATTCACTTCTTTCCCACGACTGGCACTGAGGGATAACCGTCCTATACCTTGGAGTTTTATACTGTTGATTTGACGATGTCTCCTGTGTTTCCCTCTCGTTAGCACTGGTACAGGTGATATGATGGTGGTACAGATATGATGCTACTGTCAACAGATGAACGTCAGTAAAGATGAGAATTTCACTTCGCTAGTTGTACGTCTGGCAGTAGCTGCTGTTTGAATGCCGGTCAGCCATGTTTAAAGGCTCAAATCTTTCCCTCGTTTGGCACTGACGAAAAAAAGTCCTACAGACCTGGCATTTCCTTGGAGATTTAGTTGATCAGGATTTCTGCCATGTTGTCTTCCCGTTAAACACTGGTGCATTTGATATGGAGGTCAGTTATTTCATTTAGTGGAAAACGTCTTGTGTCTGGTTCACGTCTGGCAGCAGGTCTGGTACTTGAATGCCGGTCCCTCTTCTGTCATATTTAGTCCATTTCGTTGTCGTCACCGTCAGTTTTTATGTAACTATAGTTAACTTGCATGTTGTTGCAGCAGTACTTGCAAATTTGGCCATCACTGGAGTTCGGATAGGCCCAGGGGACGGCAAGATATAGGAGCAGCCTTGTTGCTGCTTGCTGCGGCTGCAGCTGCTGGTGCTAGGATTTATATAGGGAACTCTGCCCTCAACATATTTAACTTGTACGCTCCTGCTGATAAGTTTAATTACTTGGAGCTCCCAACTCGTGCTCAGTCTGAACCTACTCTTATTATTGGTGATTACAATGCGAGACACAAAAGCACTGGAAACTCACAGTTTGGTAATCGTAATGGCAATCAACTGTTCTCATTCTTAAACAGTCATGATAATGTGCAAATTGTAGGTGACCTTGAACCCACACATATCTATGGAGGCGTCCTTGATCTGTGCCTGGGCTTCAACATTACATCTGACAGCTGTGAGTCTTCCATTGTAACAGATATAGCGTCTGATCATTTCCCTAGGCTAACCTCACTAGATATTGGTAATACTATCCTTCCTGGTGGGATATTCAAACGGAAACGTTTTAATGTTCCCACTGATCAGCATGATGACTTTGTTGCACATGTGACTGACTGGTATAATTCCTATGAGTGTTCCTCTGTAGAGACCTTTAACAATGACCTTGTGAGCATTATTCAGAACTACTTAGAGCCGCCACTGAAACCTCTTGGTACTCTAAACCCAACAAACTTCCATAATAATCATACCTCCTTCAAAAACCATACTTATTACAATGATTCTAAACTTCGTACACTGAAACGTACTGCTCGCAGACTAGGCCTAGCCTATAGAAAACATCGTACCCCTGGAATGCTGAGGCTCTTCCAAACTGCCCTTGCTGCTGCCAGAGAGCGTATGACAGAGCTGCGGCAGACTGGGAAAATTTTGTCAACGGTCTTAATGCTCACACCCCACTTAACTTCAATAACAAAAACATAAAGTGGGACCAAGTAAACCAAGTCCTAACCGATATAAGCTGGGAAGATATACTAAGCAACACAGACCCCAACTTATGCCTAGAACAGATTAACTCGGTGGCACTCGATGTATGCACAAGGCTTATTCCTCTAAGAAAAAGGAGGAGTAGATGTAAAATAGAAAGAGACAGGCGCTCCCTTTACAGGCGACGGAAAAGAATAACAGAGCGGCTAAA
Source organism: Cherax quadricarinatus (assembly GCF_038502225.1). NCBI lineage: Eukaryota > Metazoa > Arthropoda > Malacostraca > Decapoda > Parastacidae > Cherax > Cherax quadricarinatus. The sequence goes on from NC_091341.1 coordinate 50,507, forward strand.
AGAGGTCAATATATCTGAAATGCGTAGGGAGACACTGGTCAGAGAAATAGCAAGCATCGAACTTAAGCTAAAAGAATCCTTTAGGAGTCAGGAATCGCGGGAAGAACTAAAAGCCATAAATGAAATCGAAAGAAACCCAAAGTATTTCTTCTCCTATGCCAAATCAAAATCGAGAACAATGTCCAGTACTGGGCCCCTACTTAAACAAGATGGGTCCTACACAGATGACAGCAAGGAAATGAGTGAGCTACTCAAGTCCCAGTATGACTCAGTTTTTAGCAAGCCGCTAACCAGACTGAGAGTCGAAGATCAAAATGAATTTTTTATGAGAGAGCCACAAAATTTGATTAACACAAGCCTATCCGATGTTATCCTGACGCCAAATGACTTCGAACAGGCGATAAATGACATGCCCATGCACTCTGCCCCAGGGCCAGACTCGTGGAACTCTGTGTTCATCACAACTACAAGAAGCCCCTATCACGAGCCTTTTCCATCCTATGGAGAGGGAGCATGGACACGGGGGTCGTCCCACAGTTACTAAAAACAACAGACATAGCCCCACTCCACAAAGGGGGCAGTAAAGCAACAGCAAAGAACTACAGACCAATAGCACTAACATCCCATATCATAAAAATCTTTGAAAGGGTCCTAAAAAGCAAGATCACCACCCATCTAGAAACCCATCAGTTACACAACCCAGGGCAACATGGGTTTAGAACAGGTCGCTCCTGTCTGTCTCAACTACTGGATCACTACGACAAGGTCCTAAATTCACTAGAAGACAAAAAGAATGCAGATGTAATATATACAGACTTTGCAAAAGCCTTCGACAAGTGTGACCATGGCGTAATAGCGCACAAAATGCGTGCTAAAGGAATAACAGGAAAAGTCGGTCGATGGATCTATAATTTCCTCACTAACAGAACACAGAGAGTAGTCGTCAACAGAGTAAAGTCCGAGGCAGCTACGGTGAAAAGCTCTGTTCCACAAGGCACAGTACTCGCTCCCATCTTGTTCCTCATCCTCATATCCGACATAGACAAGGATGTCAGCCACAGCACCGTGTCTTCCTTTGCAGATGACACCCGAATCTGCATGACAGTGTCTTCCATTGCAGACACTGCAAGGCTCCAGGCGTACAGCAACCAAATCTTTCAGTGGGCTGCAGAAAACAATATGAAGTTCAACGATGAGAAATTTCAATTACTCAGATATTGTAAACATGAGGAAATTAAATCATCAGAGTACAAAACAAATTCTGGCCACAAAATAGAGCTAAACACCAACGTCAAAGACCTGGGAGTGATCATGTCGGAGGAGCTCACCTTCAAGGACCATAACATTGTATCAATCGCATCTGCTAGAAAAATGACAGGATGGATAATGAGAACCTTCAAAACTAGGGAGGCCAAGCCCATGATGACACTCTTCAGGTCACTTGTTCTATCTAGGCTGGAATATTGCTGCACACTAACAGCACCTTTCAAGGCAGGTGAAATTGCCGACCTAGAAAATGTACAGAGAACTTTCACAGCGCGCATAACGGAGATAAAACACCTCAATTACTGGGAGCGCTTGAGGTTCCTAAACCTGTATTCCCTGGAACGCAGGAGGGAGAGATACATGATTATATACACCTGGAAAATCCTAGAGGGACTAGTGCCGAACTTGCACACGAAAATCACTCACTACGAAAGCAAAAGACTTGGCAGACGATGCACCATCCCCCCAATGAAAAGCAGGGGTGTCACTAGCACGTTAAGAGACCATACAATAAGTGTCAGGGGCCCGAGACTGTTCAACTGCCTAAAACTCCCGCTTCACACACGGAGGGCCCGGGTTCGATTCCCGGCGGGTGGAAACATTTCGACACGTTTCCTTACACCTGTTGTCCTGTTCACCTAGCAGCAAATAGGTACCTGGGTGTTAGTCGACTGGTGTGGGTCGCATCCTGGGGGACAAGATTAAGGACCCCAATGGAAATAAGTTAGACAGTCCTCGATGACGCACTGACTTTCTTGGGTTATCCTGGGTGGCTAACCCTCCGGGGTTAAAAATCCGAACGAAATCTTATCTTATCTTACCCCTGGCAGTCTTCAAGCTGGCACTGGACAAGCACCTAAAGTCAGTTCCTGATCAGCCTGGCTGTGGCTCGTACGTTGGTTTGCGTGCAGCCAGCAGCAACAGCCTGGTTGATCAGGCTCTGATCCACCAGGAGGCCTGGTCACAGACCGGGCCGCGGGGGCGTTGACCCCCGGAACTCTCTCCAGGTAAACTCCAGCCGGGCATGGAGGGACATAAATAGAATTAAGGGTAACAGAATTGGGCTGATCGCGCACCCTCATCCCTTGCATAGGGCGAATGAGTTAGTCAGTGCTTGGGCTGCTACATCTAGCTATGACAATCTTCCCAGTACCACACAGGCAAAATTAAATGACAAATATGATGCAAGGGAGAGACTTGTTTGCTTTATGCTCAACAAGGCAGATGACTGCAACATTCCTTTCACTAATTATGAACTTGATGCAGCACTAACTAAGGGCAACTCCACGTCGCCTGGTGAGGATGATATTACTTACAACATACTCAGATTGCTGTGTCGAGTACCAGGTAATCCATTACTTGAATTATATAACATGAGCTATGTAACTGGGGAGCTCCCTCAATCTTGGACCAACAGCCTCGTCATTCCAATTCCTAAGCCCTATCAACAAAATGCATTTCGCCCAATATCTCTTACTAGCTGCTTGTGTAAAACATTTGAGAGAAAGATTCTTAATCGTCTCATGTATAGAATCAAACAATTTTTGTCTCCCCGGTTACATGGTTTCATGCATGGAAGGAGCGTGCATCATTGCATAGCCACCTTTCTCACTCTGCAAACTGACAGCTCATACACTACGTTCCTTGACCTTAAATCCGCTTTCGATGTAGCCAACCGACATGTAATCATTAGTGAACTTGCCAGAATGGATGTTGGAGGATGGCTTCTCCGCTGGATTAAAGGTTACCTGTCCAACAGAAAATCGTCTGTGTTGTTCCAGGGACATAGAAGTGTAACTAAAGACTTTGAATTACTTAATGCTATGCCTAGTCAGCCCCATCATTATGTGATTAGTTTTGCTGATGATATAATGATTCACACCACCGGATTCTCCAACACCCAAAACATTCTTAATCATGTACTAGCCTCGTGTCAGGACCTGGGCTTGATAATCTATACTGATAAAACTAAGATACTCAATAGGCGTCCTCCTCGACAGAGAGGCACAGTTCGTCAGATCCAATTGCATGATGGGTCTCTTCTAGAACATGTAAGCAGATACAGGTATCTAGGCTTTGAGGTTCCACTACTTGGACCTGTTGTAACAAGACTTTGTCGCCAATACAAAGAAAGACTAAGAGCACTTAGAGTTGTGGCTGGGTTTCACCCCAGGTATGGTGCTAATGTTAAAATTGTGAAAATGATGTATCTTGCTTATATTAGATCATTGGTTGATTATGCTGCGCCACTACTTGCTCTTGTGTCTGACTGGAAGCTTGGAGGGCTGGAAAAACTGCAGAACGAAGCAATGAGGATCATCCTAGGATGCCCTCGTACTGCCAAAATTTTAAATATGCAAAAAGAACTTGATATTCCAAGCATCAGAGATCGTGTTACTGAAAGAAATATCCTAATTGGGGTTAATATGTTCAGGCAAGCCCGTTCAAACCCCTGCACAGAAGCCCTCCAAACTTTCCTCAGCACTGGTGAACACTCCTCCAGATGGATCGAAAAAACTGGAACCGACCTCCGCATGAATCAGATACATGATCTATGTCAAGTAAGGCAACCGCGGCACTTCTCCGCTCCATGGGATATTACCCCATTCCAAACTACCATTCCTCCATTTCCCCCCAAACTACTTCTTAAATCACAACCAAAACTTCACCTTGAAGCCAAACATGATGCCTTAAGCTGTATTGATAACTTAGTCACACAGCGCACACTCTCGCAAATTATTTACGTTGATGGTTCTGTTCACCAATCCACTGGTGCAGCCGGTAGTGCTGCTGTTGTCGTACAGAGTGATGGCTCTCTTAAAGAAATTGGAGCACGCATCAATAATTGGGCCTCTACCCTTCAGACAGAACTGTTTGCCATACTCCTTGCACTGAAATGCATCTATGTATCTAAGATTGACAGTTTAATTGTAACTGATTCTCTGTCATCCATAAATGCTCTCAACTCATTAAGCATAAATTGCGGCATGCTTGTGTCAGAACCCAGACACAGGTATGGTAGGATTGTGGACAGTGGAGTCAGAGTGCACATGCTGTGGATTCCATCTCACACTGGTCTTCAGATGCATGATAGAACTGATAAATTGGCTAAGCTGTATGCTTTCAAAGAGGGAGTAGATTACAATCTTGGCTTGTCAGGTAGTAGTTTGAGAACAATAATACGAAAAGAACTTCAACTGAATTTTATTGACTTAAGACTCAGGGAGATTGACACTAGTGAGTCCATCTATCATCATTCCATCATGCAGGAGGAGCCACATGTCTATGGTGCATCCAACAAGATAAGCAGACTCTTGGATGTCACTACTGCCCGGTTCCGGCTGGGTTACAAGTATCTTTGGCAAGTTAAATCACCACCACCAGATGTAGACCAAACGAAATGTAAACTTTGCGAGATGGACTATTGTCACACCCTGCGTCATTATGTACTGGAGTGCGATAAAATTAATGAATTTAGAAACAACTCACTCATAAGTGTTCAAGAAATGGCAAAGTATTTTATCCACAGTGGTATATTACAGACCATTCTGGAGAAATACCCTGACTTTGCTAGCTGTAAATAAAGCATTGCCACATCTGTGCGTGTGTGTGTGTGTACTCACTCACCTAGTTGAGGTTGCGGGGGTCGAGTCCGAGCTCCTGGCCCCTGTGTGTGTGTGTGTGTGTGTGTGTGTATGTGTATGTGTGTGCACTCACCTAGTTGAGATTGCAGGGGTCGAGTCCAAGCTCCTGTGTGTGTGTGTGTGTGTGTGTGTGTGTGTGTGTGTGTGTGTGTGTGTGTGTGTGTGTGTGTGTGTGTGTGTGTGTGTGTTTTTGTGTGTGTATGTGTGTGTGTATGTGTGTGTATGTGTGTGTGTGTGTACGAGTTTGTGTGTGTATGTGTGTGTTTGTGTGTGTGTGTATGTGTATGAGTGTGTGTGTATGAGTGTGTACTCACCTATTTGTGGTTGCAGGGGTCGAGTCACAGCTCCTGGCCCCGCAGTGTGTGTATGAGTGTGTGTGTGTGTGTATGAGTGTGTGTGGGTGTGTATGTGTGTGTACTCACCTAGTTGTACTCACCTAGTTGAGGTTGCGGGGGTCGAGTCCGAGCTCCTGGCCCCGCCTCTTCACTGATCGCTACTAGGTCACTCTCCCTGAGCCGTGAGCTGTATCGTACCTCTGCTTAAAGCTATGTATGGATCCTGCCTCCACTACATCGCTTCCCAAACTATTCCACTTACTGACTACTCTGTGGCTGAAGAAATACTTCCTAACATCCCTGTGATTCATCTGTGTCTTTAGCTTCCAACTGTGTCCCCTTGTTACTGTGTCCAATCTCTGGAACATCCTGTTTTTGTCCACCTTGTCAATTCCTCTCAGTATTTTGTATGTCGTTATCATGTCCCCCCTATCTCTCCTGTCCTCCAGTGTCGTCAGGTTGATTTCCCTTAACCTCTCCTCGTAGGACATACCTCTTAGCTCTGGGACTAGTCTTGTTGCAAACCTTTGCACTTTCTCTAGTTTCTTTACGTGCTTGGCTAGGTGTGGGTTCCAAACTGGTGCCGCATACTCCAATATGGGCCTAACGTATACGGTGTACAGGGTCCTGAACGATTCCTTATTAAGATGTCGGAATGCTGTTCTGAGGTTTGCTAGGCGCCCATATGCTGCAGCAGTTATTTGGTTGATGTGCGCTTCAGGAGATGTGCCTGGTGTTATACTCACCCCAAGATCTTTTTCCTTGAGTGAGGTTTGTAGTCTCTGACCCCCTAGACTGTACTCCGTTTGCGGCCTTCTTTGCCCTTCCCCAATCTTCATGACTTTGCACTTGGTGGGATTGAACTCCAGGAGCCAATTGCTGGACCAGTTCTGCAGCCTGTCCAGATCCCTTTGTAGTTCTGCCTGGTCTTCGATCGAGTGTATTCTTCTCATCAACTTCACGTCATCTGCAAACAGGGACACCTCAGAGTCTATTCCTTCCGTCATGTCGTTCACAAATACCAGAAACAGCACTGGTCCTAGGACTGACCCCTACGGGACCCCGCTGGTCACAGGTGCCCACTCTGACACCTCGCCACGTACCATGACTCGCTGCTGTCTTCCTGACAAGTATTCCCTGATCCATTGTAGTGCCTTCCCTGTTATCCCTGCTTGGTCCTCCAGTTTTTGCACCAATCTCTTGTGTGGAACTGTGTGTGTGTGTATGTGTGTGTACGAGTTTGTGTGTGTGTGTGTGTGTGTGTGTGTGTGTGTGTGTGTGTGTGTGTGTGTGTACGAGTTTGTGTGTGCGTGTATGTGTACGAGTTTGTGTGTGCGTGTGTGTGTGTGTGTGTGTGTACGAGTTTGTGTGTGTGTGTGTGTGTGTGTGTGTGTGTGTGTGTGTGTGTGTGTGTATGTATGTGACTCAACAATCAATATTTGCACCAATAACTCTACAGTTGTGACCGGGTGTGGAAGTGTGAATTGCTCATTACTCTGAAATTTGTTCATGATTGTACCCATGTATAAACGTAAGTAACCATTCTTACAGGATTCATTACCTTTGTAACTTGTGAGTTCATTACCTTTGTACCTAGTTCAGCTATCAAACTTTGGAGCCCAGTCCCGGGACCCATTACGTACCTCTGTAATCTGTAAATACCTTTGTAACTTGTCATAATTGTGAGCAGACCTACCTGGAGTTCATTACCTTTGTAAATTGTGAGTTCATTACCTTTGTAAATTATGAGTTCATTACCTCTGTAACTTGCTCAGCTATCAAAACTTTGGGGTCCAGTCCCTGTACCAATTATGTACCTCTGTAATCTTTTGACTACCGCCCACAGGATGGGTATGGGGTGCATAATAAACATATTAAACTAACTAACCCTTATCATCTTCACTGTGATTGTAAACACCACTATCAGATTCATCATTTTTGTAATTATTAACACCACTGCAGTCATCAGTTTGTTCATCATCACCACACTCATTTTCATAATGGCTGACAATCTGTGGGTTGATGTACTCATTTGCAACCTCTGTAAGTTTTTCCTCGTGGTGCTCAAGTTGTTGCTTCAAACACCATTGTTGCTTCTCCAGTACTGTTATGCGCAGCTGCATGTTGTGTACCACCCCAGCAAGACTAGCGTCATCTGGAGGTATGAAGTCCCGGTCAGCTGAGGAGGTGGCTGACTGACAGCTGACTCAGCCAGACAGGTGTTAATAGCAGACGTGATCGTGCTCTGTAGATGTACTCCCAGAGTGACTCGCTCAACCATATTGTTTGAAACAGGCATGGGTCAGTATTCAGACATGAAGTATCTGGTAGGCCTACTGCCTCATCATGGGGGGTGGATTGGTGAGGCGGAAGCCCTGCGGCTGGCGATGTGGGCAGCTTTCACTCTGCAGTCAGCATGAGCAGCTGTGACTCCTGGAGTCTTAAATTGATACATAGTAATGCAACGGTCTGGTGTTTCTTGATCATATCATAGCACTGGTGAGAAGGATGGGCCTTGGCATACACTGCACACCAGTGTGACTTAGCTGGGCATTTCCAAGCAATATGACCCCAGCGCTGATACTTGTAGCATCTACGGTGAGTTTACCTGGAGAAGTTCCGGGGATCAACGCCCCCGCGGCCCGGTCTGTGACCAGGCCTCCTGGTGGATCAGAGCCTGATCAACCAGGCTGTTGCTGCTGGCTGCACGCAAACCAACGTACGAGCCACAGCCCGGCTGGTCAGGAACCGACTTTAGGTGCTCGTCCAGTGCCAGCTTGAAGACTGCCAGGGGTCTGTTGGTAATCCCCCTTATGTATGCTGGGAGGCAGTTGAACAGTCTCGGGCCCCTGACACTTATTGTATGGTCTCTTAACGTGCTAGTGACACCCCTGCTTTTCATTGGGGGGATGTTGCATCGTCTGCCAAGTCTTTTACTTTCGTAGTGAGTGATTTTCGTGTACAAGTTCGGTACTATTCCCTCTAGGATTTTCCAGGTGTATATAATCATGTATCTCTCCCGCCTGCGTTCCTTCCAGGGAATACAGTTTTAGGAACCTCAAGCGCTCCCAGTAATTGAGGTGTTTTATCTCCGTTATGCGCGCCGTGAAGGTTCTCTGTACATTTTCTAGGTCGGCAATTTCACCTGCCTTGAAAGGTGCTGTTAGTGTGCAGCAATATTCCAGCCTAGATAGAACAAGTGACCTGAAGAGTGTCATCATGGGCTTGGCCTCCCTAGTTTTGAAGGTTCTCATTATCCATCCTGTCATTTTTCTAGCAGATGCGATTGATACAATGTTATGGTCCTTGAAGGTGAGATCCTCCGACATGATCACTCCCAGGTCTTTGACGTTGGTGTTTCGCTCTATTTTGTGGCCAGAATTTGTTTTGTACTCTGATGAAGATTTAATTTCCTCATGTTTACCATATCTGAGTAATTGAAATTTCTCATCGTTGAACTTCATATTGTTTTCTGCAGCCCACTGAAAGATTTGGTTGATGTCCGCCTGGAGCCTTGCAGTGTCTGCAATGGAAGACACTGTCATGCAGATTCGGGTGTCATCTGCAAAGGAAGACACGGTGCTGTGGCTGACATCCTTGTCTATGTCAGATATGAGGATGAGGAACAAGATGGGAGCGAGTACTGTGCCTTGTGGACCAGAGCTTTTCACCGTAGCTGCCTCGGACTTTACTCTGTTGACGACTACTCTCTGTGTTCTGTTAGTGAGGAAATTATAGATCTATCGACCGACTTTTCCTGTTATTCCTTTAGCACGCATTTTGTGCGCTATTACGCCATGGTCACACTTGTCGAAGGCTTTTGCAAAGTCTGTATATATTAGGTGGTTTGTACAAAGCTATTTTGTAACTCCTGTTAAGCGCTGCACGAGAGTAGATATATGATGGTGGAGTCCCTTGGCCAATCCACTCAGCCAATATCAGATCATTTGGAAGTCGACGAGGGTTTGCAACTTGATCTGACAACAGGAATTTAGGATCCAAGTACTTATTGACATTGTGGATAACAATAAGCACTTTAGGTGATCTTGGTGGGGCAGCTTGGAGTTGGATGTTAGCATATTTATGAGTAAGAAGTTTTTCTGTGAATGCTGGGTCGTTAGTAACAAAAACGTAATTATCCTCGTCATGACGAACTTTGGCAGATGGACAATTGTCACACCTTGCGTCATTGTGTTGGAATGCGATAAAATTCATGACTTCGGAGACAACTTACTCAGAAATGTCAAAGTATTTTATCCACAGTACAGCGCTGTATGGCCCTTGTGGTAAATTTAGCGCTCCTTTGTTGATTATAATAATAATTTATCCACAGTGGCATATTACCAACCATTCTTGAAAATACCCTGACTTTACCCAATGTAAATAACTCATAACCACAAACTTTTTTTTTTACAAGCATACCTTGTAATATTTTTTGTGACCCAATTCATGTCTGCATAAATAACTCGTTACGATTGTAACCAGATATAATCGTGTAAGTAGTTCATTACCACTGTAACTTGTTTACTATTATAACTGCAACCCAGTCTCTGGACCTAGTATGTAGACGTGTGTGTGTGTGTGTGTACTCACCTATTTGTGGTTGCAATGGTCGATTCATAGCTCCTGGCCCCGCCTCTTTACTGGTCGCTACTAGGTCCTCTCCTCCTGCTCCATAAGCTTTATCAAACCTCGTCTTAAAACTATGTATGGTTCCTGCCTCCACTACGTCGCGTGCCAGACTATTCCACTTTCTGACAACTCTATGACTAAAGAAACACTTCGTAACATCCCTTTGACTCATGTGTGTGTCGTGTTATTCACGATAATCATAGGATATTTCATGATAATAGGATGTGGTATACTACCCCGCAGCAGCACACGTGCCGCGGACGGCACATGTGTGCCTTTGTAATCTTTTGACCACCGCCCACAGGATGGGTATGGGGTACATAAAAATAACTAAGCTCCAACCCTATGGACTCGTGGTTCTCATTGTTGTTGACGGCCTTTTCATATAATTTTGGAAGACTGTAAAAACCATGCTGTTACCATCATTACTATTGAGTGCTTGCCTAAATATTTTCTTATTTTTTATAGAAAGCTGCTCGTTATGCTGAGCATTTCGGGCAAATTAGGTCAGTATTGCCCCAGGATGCGACCCACACATGTCGACTAACACCCAGATACCCATTTTGAACTGATGGGTGAACAGGGACAAGGACAGCAGGTGTCTTATGGAAATACGTCCCTAATGTTTTCCAGACGTACTAGAGGAGATTCGAACTCCGGACCTCGGTGTGTGAACTGAGTGCGCTAGCGATCGAGCTACAGGACACCTGACTCTTTTTATACACACTTACAGGCACCTATTTAGAAAAGTGTCATTCTTGGATGCTGTGCTCACCATGGCACAAGATGTATGATGCCTGGACAGGTAAATATCGCATTTAACTCGATTCTCTTTGTCCTGTTCGAATGTTTCATAGTTATACCTGGTCTCTGTGAACCTGAACTCGCCTAATTGTGGTTGCAGGGGTCGATTCATAGCTCCTGGTCCCGCCTCTTCACTGGTCGCTACTAGGTCACTCCCTGCTCCGTGAACTTATTATTCCTCTTCTTAAAGCTATGTATGGATCCTGATTCCACCACATCCCTTTCCAGACTATTCCACTTCCTAACAACTCTGTGACTGAAGAAATACTTCCTAACATCTCTGTGACTCATCTGAGTCTTCAGCTTCCAATTGTGACCCCTTGTTGGTGTGTCCCATCACTGAAACATCCTGTAATTGTCCAACTTGTCAATTCCTGTCAGTATTTTATGTTATGTGCCCCATGTCCGTCCTGTCCTCCAGTGTCATCAGGTCGATTTCCTTTAACCTCTCTTCGTAGGACATGCCCCTTAACTCTGGGACTAGTCTCGCTGTAAACCTTTGCATTTTCTCTAATTTCCTGACCTGCTTGGCCAGGTGTGGGTTCCAAGCTGGTGCTGCATACCCCAATATGGGCCTGATGTACACGGTGTACGGAGTCCTGAACGACTCCTCATTGAGATGTCGGAATACTATTCTTAGATTTGCTAGTCGGCCTAATGCCGCAGCAGTTATTTGGGTAATGTGCGCCTCAGATGTGTTCGGTGTTATACTCACCCCAAGATTCTTTTCCTTGAGTGAGGTTTGTAGTCTTTGGCCCCCTAGACTGTATTCTGTTTGCGGTCTTTATAACAATGGTACAAGTACAAAGATCTGCTGCTTGCAGGAGCACCATCGACCCTCTCCAAGAGGTCAGCGACTTCGCTAGCAGCCCGAGGGAGAGCTGCCCTGGGGACGTGTCAACGTCCTGGTGGACACCAATTTGATTGCAGATCCCAGACCCTCTGTAAAGGTGAAGGTGCGGCAGCTGTCACCTCTGTCTGCTGGGAGCGGCTGTTGGTTGTTCCCACCTGGAGCCCTCCGGGTGCCCAGACATCCACTGCGTGCACGGATGTTGAAGCTTGAGGAACTGAGTGCACACTGCCCGTGGCACACCTGACAGCTGCCTGGCGGTCTAACTCCATGACGTTGTCCCTGCAGTGGAAGTTCCCGTGAGCCCGGCACACCCTGTGCCATTGCTGACATTGTGGGCTGGGAGGGAAGAAACTACCCTCTACAGTTGGGGTGGTGCTGGGAGTTGGGTGGGTGAGGCGGGGGAGTTGAATGGTTGAGGCGCAGGGGTGAGGGGTTATGAGAGGGTCACTGTTTACTACACATGGGGCAAGCCCTGGGAGAGGGGTGAGGGGCACTTCCCTACACAATGATTGTGCACTGTTGTTCACACTGTCATGCCTACAACAAACACAACATTTATTTGTTTCCTATGCACATCATGAAAGATATGGGCATGTGACTCCCCAGAACCAGTGTTCCCTTCATCTTCACCCACACACCCCTTACACCCAGCAGCATGGGGAAGGAGGCACTGACTGGTCCAGACCTGGACACTCTCAGCACCACAACCAACCCTCACAAACTGTACAACACTTCCACTGTTTACGTTGAAATGATGCACTGGGATGTCCTCTCGCTATAAAACCAAAGGGTAGTCATATTTCTTATTAAAAAAATTATCTGTCTTATCACTGCCCATGCTTTGTAAATATAATTTTTTTTAATAAGAGATATGACTGCCCTTGGGTTTTAGAAGCATTGCTACACACTTTGGCATAGAATCGACCGATGTTGAACACATTTTGGCAAGCTCTTCATCACAGTACCAGGTGCTCAAAACAACAGGAATTAGCATCTCCACAGTTGAAGAGTCCATTTTTGCAATCCTCCGTTTGATTATTGCCCATAGATTTTCAATTGGGCTGAGGTCAGGAGAGTTTCCAGGCCAATTTAGACCACTTAGCATACTCTCTTCGAGGAATGTCAGCTTTTTCTGGTAGAGTGGTATAGAGCAAGATCCTGCTGGAAAATGCCTTTTCCATCAGGAAAATATCTATCCACAATGGGAAACAAATGAATTGCCAGGATTGCCTTGTATTTGTCATTGTTCATAGTTCACTCAGCAATAACAGGGCCTTTAGCAGTAAAACTCCAAAATACCCTCTTAGGTGCTGTTTTGGCAATCGTTGAATGTGTCCATTCCAAAGAGGTTCATTTTTGCTCCATCTCGCTACCACTGATCTATACCCTTGCACTTCAAAATGCTCCTCATCTGAAACTATAACTTTTCTCCTTTCATCTGTCCCCTCAAGGGAATTTCCTTGATGCTCGTGAGGGGCTCTTGATCTAGGGAATTGGATCTGTGCTCCAGATCCCTGAATTGAGCCTAAATACATACCTTCCATCCCCACCCACAACAGGTGATGTAAAATCCCAATGGGTTTAGCACTCTCCCATGATTATAATAATCCATTCATCTGTCATCCATCCCTTATGATCGAGTTTAAACACAACCATTTTTTCTTCATAACAGCAGTCAATAATTGTTTCTTTACTGGCTTTCTGGCAGTTCTGCCAACTTCAAGGAGCCTTCATCGAATGGTTGAAGAATCAACTTTTACACAAGCTGAGGCCAAAACTCTCTGTATATCTCTACTGATTTTCTTGGGATTGTTCACACACTTTCTTATGATAACCTTGTCATCGTGAGATGTCTTGCGTTTTCTTCCATAACTTCCTCGACACAGCCCTCCACAATTGCCAATATAGTCAGCTCTCTTGAGAATCAGACCAACAGTTGACTTTGCTAGGCTCAAATTTTCGGCAGTCTGATACTCAAATCAGCATGTTTTCTAAGAGATAAAATACTTGCATGCTTCCTAGGTGTAACATCCATCATGAATTTCAGTGTAATCGTGAACTGAAGAAGAGAATTTGGTGAAACCACATTCACTCACGTAGCACGCTTGCAGGAACAGCCTTACAGAACAACTGCTGTTGTAGCACTGACAAGAGTCAGAGAGTAACACCACAGCTGGATGGTTACCAGAAGTCAGTAGCAAACTCATCTGAAAAGAAAACAACTTTAACTGCATTAAGCTGTAGATTAAGACGTATGAGATAATCACAAAATTTACTCCTGTCCTAATTAATTTGCACACTACTGTATAGGTCCCAGGACTCAAGTGAAGACCATCATTGTCAATGGCAGATTACTGCCACTAAGTTTACTGTATCAAGAGCAGTTGTAGAGGCCTCCAAAGGCCTCTACACCAGATCCCATCTGTGGTAAGTATACATGGTTTTTGACATATTAACCAGGGTGGCCAAACTACACTAGTGTAGGCAGACACTTGTTTTGAGGATTGGACTGGTTAGGAGTGGGGTGAATCCCAAACATAGGGTAGTATATAATAGTTGACTGTTCAGTATTTAATAAATTAATGAAATGTTGAACCATTTGTTATACAGTATTTAGTATTCAAGTTAGTTTAACCACTACTAGCTTAGGCCCCTAGGTCAGATTTACTAAGATTGACTTATCATTTTCAGGTACCATTCTCCTCTAGCATGAGTGCCCAGTTGACAGCCTCTACACCCCTGTAAGTCCATTTCATTCTATGCTGGTCCTTTGTCTCATTAAATATTAGAAAGGGGCATATAGTGGAGACTTGTGAGGGTAGAATTATTAATTTCTCATAAGTGGCAAAAGCAGTGAGTTCCCCATAGTGGAGAAAACCTCAAGTTTCTACATCCAATTCTGTTCTTGATGTCAACACCTCCCTATGACCAGTGGTGGCTCGTCCATAGGAGCTGCAGAGCTTCGGTCCCCCCAGATGCTCACTGCCAGACTTATGACTTCATCAAACTTACACTACAATAATTTGCAACTGACAAATACATATGTATATTAAAGGAGAAATCTGTTGTATATTAAGCAATTTTTTTTTTTTTTTTTTTTTTTTTTTGAAATGAGATAAAAAGTTATTAAAAATAGAAGTTTGATGCGGTACGATAGTATAGGTATTACTGGCATTACGAGCCGCCACTGCCCATGACACAGGATTTGAAACAGATAACCTTATGCAATTGCTGTAGGTATATATATTTTTCATTTAAAAGTATGCACAAGAATCTTCAAATTGTTTTTCAGAAGCATTAGTGCAACTATTCAAGTTTTTCACTTTTTCTAATTGTATCTTCAAATGTCTGTTGCTGTTAGCTTCTGCCTATGGCAATCAGGCAGCCAGTTGACCTAGGTATGTCCTAGCTACACATGCTTTTTATCACAATTTCATTTATTTAAATATTGTTTAAATTTCTTTCTATTTACTTCTTTTACCTCCAGATAACTTTATACTATAGTTTGCATAAAATAACACGCAAATGACACAAATATCCTGTGATAAAGAAAAAACTGGAAGTTTTGAGAAGCATCTGCACAATCCCTGAACCTGTGGGGAGGGTATATATTTCTATAACTGTTACGAATGTAGAAGATGGTCAAAATTTAAGGTAGTTTACAAAACAATTGAAGGGATTGGAGGGGAAGAATGAGGTCTTCTGGGAATTTTTTTATGAGCTTGGTGTTATGGTGCAGATGGCAGAGGAACAGCCTGAGAGGACTGTATAGACAGGGAAGTAGATGTGACAGATGGTAAGAACATCAGTAGTGAAACTGTGGTAGAGGTCATTATTGGGGTCTTGAGGGTGTGGGGCAACCCTGGAGTAGAGAGTGATGTATTTTTCAACATTGGTGTACATACGTCACAGCTTGATTCTATGACAGATTCTCTTACTCTCTCAAACATCAAATCTCGCTTTTCCTCAAGGAAAACAGAACAAGAATATGAGGATTGTGCTTCACCTCAGTTTTAGGGAAGAAAGGGGGTCAGTTGCAGGTTGGATAACGAATTGTTTCTCCATAGTTTGAGCATTCGTCTGGTAAGCAACTATATTTTGTTGGGTATCCTTATCTCCAGCATTTGTAGCATTGGTGTGGTATGAGTTTGAGTTCCCTCATTGATAAGCATTGACCTCCTGTGTATACTGAGGAAAGCTCACAGCAAGCAAATCTGTTTAGCTGTATTGGTAGGGTACTCTTTCCATCCACTAACAGGATGGACATACATTTCAAATTTGGGGATTTTAAGGTGTATTTGTATGCCCCAGTCACAGCTGTGAAGTCTTATTCTATGACTAAGTGAGAGATGAAAATGGCCTCATGGCCTACTTTGAGAATAGCTTGTCTGTGTATGGTTGCCATGGTCCCAGCAATGGTGTGGAGATACCTTATTTTTTTAACATGGTCAGTATCAATGATGTACTGTACATCCCACTTTTTAGAAGGCACAGTTAGGTATCTTTACTGATATAGGTCATGAGTTTTCATGTAGGTTTGTGGTCATTCTGATATGATTCAGGATTCATTGGTTGTAATTTTTTTTTTGTTCTTTGTTGTTTTTGGAAGCTTTATGTAAGTTTGAGAGGTTTCCAGGTAGCATGTTTTTTTAGTATTTTACAGAGGTATGTGCATTTTGACAACATCATAGCCTGTTTGTTGTCTTTCAGTAGATGGCCTCAAACCACTCTGTCCTTTGGCGCACACACAATCCATGAGTTGTTACTACATCGAGGTAAAAATCACTTCCATAGTCTGGTCTCCATATTACAAAATAAACAAGAATATGCATGAAAATATGCAGAGAAAGGTGATGAAGTTGAGTCCATGTATTAGAAACCTTTCCTAAGAAAATTGGCAGAAGGCCTACTTTCGTAGGAAAGGTCTGAAGTATACAAATGGAAGACAGGAATAAATAAAGGGGATATAAATACCATGTTGAAAATATCTTAACCAGCAGCAGTGGATTCAAGTTGGGGGAATTTAGATTTATTTCGAAAGGATAAAGTACTGAAGAGTACTGGTTTGGCAGTAGAGTTGTAGATGAGTGAAACTCTCAAGTAGCATCATTGAGGCAAGAAATTTGAGCAACATTTTAAATATAGGTTTAATGGGTACATGAGTTGATGTGGGTGGGAGTGAATTGGACCTGCCTAGCATGGGCCAGTAGGCCTTTGCATTGTTTCTTTGTTCCCAAAATAAAATGAAGGGTAAGTGTAATATGAGAGGCCTGGGGATGTGATCAATGAAAAGAAAAAAAGGTTCTTTTAGTAGTTGGAATGTTATTTTTATTTATTATCACACTGGCTGATACCCACCAAGGCAGGGTGGCCCGAAAAAGAAAAACTTTCACCATCATTCACTCCATCACTGTCTTGCCAGAAGGGTGCTTTACACTACAGTTTTTAAACTGCAACATTAACACCCCTCCTTCAGAGTGCAGGCACTGTACTTCCCATCTCCAGGACTCAAGTCCGGCCTGCCGGTTTCCCTGAACCCCTTCATAAATGTTACTTTGCTCACACTCCAACAGCACGTCAAGTATTAAAAACCATTTGTCTCCATTCACTCCTATCAAACACGCTCACGCATGCCTGCTGGAAGTCCAAGCCCTTCGCACACAAAACCTCCTTTACCCCCTCTCTCCAACCTTTCCTAGGCCGACCCCTACCCCGCCTTCCTTCCACTACAGACTGATACACTCTTGAAGTCATTCTGTTTCGCTCCATTCTCTCTACATGTCCGAACCACCTCAACAACCCTTCCTCAGCCCTCTGGACAACAGTTTTGGTAATCCCGCACCTCCTCCTAACTTCCAAACTATGAATTCTCTGCATTATATTCACATCACACATTGCTCTCAGACATGACATCTCCACTGCCTCCAGCCTTCTCGCTGCAACATTCATCACCCATGCTTCACACCCATATAAGAGCGTTGGTAAAACTATACTCTCATACATTCCCCTCTTTGCCTCCAAGGACAAAGTTCTTTGTCTCCACAGACTCCTAAGTGCACCACTCACTCTTTTTCCCTCATCAATTCTATGATTCACCTCATCTTTCATAGACCCATCCACTGACACGTCCATGAAAGATGAGGTGACTCATAGAATTGATGAGGGAAAAAGAGTGAGTGGTGCACTTAGGAGTCTGTGGAGACAAAAAACTTTGTCCTAGTTGGAATGTGTATAGTGTTTATTTTTTGCTCTATTTTTATATTGGATTTTTTAATTTTGTGTAAAATTGGCCAAATTACCAACTTGTGGCACATTATAGGGTAGTTCTGATAGTTAATTGGGCAGTTTCTTGTGCTCATTTGATAGAATGGAAGGCATACTAGTGAAATTGCTAGAAATTGGGTCAAATTGATCATTGGAATTTGAATAAAATGAAACTCAGTTCAGCAAAATCACTGATGTGGAAACTGCACTCAGACCACCAACTTTGCACTTGCGTAATTTTGTGAATTCTGTGGTGTTATTACCTTCAGGAAAAGATTCTCTTATCATTTCATGAGATTATTTTTTTTTTAAATCGGAACACTGTCAGCACTTTTAATTTTGAGTCGCAACAGCGAACAGGTTAAAATAACCCACATCTGTTACAAAGCCATTAAATTCTCAGTGTTAAAAAAAAACTACTTATTACTTGAAGTCCAATAGTCACCCTGGAATTTACAAGAACTCCAACATAAGAAAAAAAAAAAAAAAAAAGGCCAAACCCATGGGCAAACATAATGTGTTCCACAGTCAGCCTAATGCCACAAATTTCAGAGAGGAGCCAGTGTGGCTGCAGGCAGGTGGCTATGCTTGTGAGTTAAGTCCTTGTGCCAAATACTAAATCCATATAGAACAGTCTCAAAATCAGGAAGAGAACCCAACTTCTCTGATCACTGACACATCAATGCCAAACTCTAGAAGGGCAGTTTGTATTTCACCTGACAAAGTAAGGAATGCCTCGCTGCAAATCTGCATTCTTAGGTGATAGCTTGTAACAGGTGCAGCAGGAGAGGGCAGACCAAGGAGTAGATCTGGTAGCCATACTCCAGTCTGGAAATACACAAGATCATGTACAGTCAGAACATGGTATGCTGATTCACTCGTAGGTATGGCAGGAGAGCACCTTGAAAATCTCTAGCTCTATAGAGCATCCACTTAGAGCATCTTTATATGCTCAGAAAGGCCTGTATCAGGGCGTGATCAAGACTATTCCCGAATATGTCAACCACTACTCATAGGAAAGGAGCACATCATGGAGTAGCATATTAAGAACAGGCTGTTTTACCTGTGACTAGGTAAAATGTACAGCCACCATCATCTGGGAGGAAAACTAGTGGTCATTAGAAGCAGCCCCCATCATGATATTGTCACCACAACCTGAGGCTGTTGACAGGCCACATGTTAGTCAGAATGCATTTAAAGAAATTGCAATAATTAGCCTTGCAGTCCCAAAGTCTGAACACTAAAGAGAACAAATCTCCATATTGTGTCATAGGCATTATTCAGGTCCAAGCCCACCAAAATATAAAGGTGTATTCTGCAACCCTCTTGGCTGTTACTAGTTAGCCAGTCCTTAACTGGAACTTGTGGAAGTCAGACACCAAGAGACTTTCACCTCTTAAATGCTAGACCAGATGAATGTTTGGTATCTTCTTGTGACAGCTTACATATGCTGCTCATCAGACCAGTAGTTCATAGCTTTCCTTGCTTGGGGATGGCCAGAGCAACAGATAACAAAACTTTGGGGAAGCACCCCACTTATGCAGACACAATTAAAAGTAATTAAAAAATGAGGCAAGATGAAGGTGCAGCAATATGTTGTAATGCACACCATCCTTCCCTGCATGAAGGGCTGCAGACAAGTTGGCTGACAGTTCTCCCATTTCAAACAGGTCAAAAGGCTCCAGTGTCTTCCACAATAGGCAAAGAACTCACAACTGTCTCCAAACACTCAAAACAGAGAAATCCTGAGCAAGGGTGTTGGCTACCTTTGAAGGGTCATCCAGCAACTGCGCATGATGGACAAGGCAAAGCAAGAAGCTCAGGTAATACATCAGACATCTGAGGGTGTTGGAGTTAACCCTCTCCAAGTAATGGACCCAGGACATGTGCCGAGCATTTCTGAACACTTTCCTCTTGATGGCTAACAACCAGTTGTAGCTCAATATGTATTATTATTATTATTATTATATTCATGAGGGGAGTGCTAAACTTGTAGGCTCATACAGCACCAGAGGAAAGGGATGCAAGTCAAATTTGATTGAAGGTAGAGGAGAAAAGGTTCAATTTCTTGGATCTAAGGTCCCCCTCCCCTCTCCTCACTGGTATCAAGGAAACCTTCCTTGATGGGTTAATTGACCATGATATTGTCCATTGCTACCTGACGATGTTGGCAGCTACCTTTTACTAAAAAATTATTAGAGTAACTGGAACAGTCAGCCTTACAGTTCTAGAGTCTGAAGATGAAGGAAAATGCCAGACCTCCATGTTGTATCATAGGCTATCACCATGTCAAAAAAAAAAAAAAAAAAAAGCCTGCCAAAGCAACCACACCTGAGGTGGAGATAACCTGTGCACATAATCCAGTGATGCTTCTCACAGTCCATGTTCCACCAAGGGACTGGCAAATGGGACCAAGTCACTTGACCAGGGAATGCTAACCTTTGCCACCCCAGGACAACACTCACAAAATTTTTATTAACTCCTTGGTCATTGAAATTGCGAAGGGCACACGTGACATGTGCGCGAGCCTCAAAAACCACCAGTCTGCTACCCCCAATATTATTATACTGTGTTAAAATCAAGCACTAAACCTGTATGGGTTATACAGCTTCTGCTACCTCAGACTTTCACTGCAGAGGGTAAACTGGAGGGAAGGATCTCTGTGAATCCAGCAGGAGAAGGAAATGATCATTGTCCCACAAATCTTGGATAACAGACCATCTGAAGTCCAAATAAAAAAAAAAACTGGAACCCTTATAAAGGTCTCTGCCCAATATAGTGTTCATATGAATGCCATAGGTCAGGGACCCATCACTCAGGATGCTAAAATTGAAAAGGGTCAGGAAGGCACTCCTGTCCACCACAGAGTAACCCCCATAGTTTGGCAGGCCTTAAAGTCACACAGGAGGAATGGGCAGGGTAGTTCACAGATTAGATCAGGAAGAACAGTGTGTTCTAAAACCCAGTCTAGAGGAAGTTACATGGGGCACAGTCAGATTTCCCTCCAAGCTCATCTGGACAGCCACAGCCTGCAGGGAGGGCAGACGAATCTGACTGTGGTGGGTAGCAGCATAGACCATGATACCAATACCCCTTTTGGCAACTACACCAGGAGAGGGTGCAGAGGAATACTAGCCTACTGTAGATGGGCATCTAAAAGAAACCTGCTACAACTGCAGCAAAATTCCACGTATCACTCTCCAAGGCTGCTGCTACAACTCCTAAAAACTGCCCATATTTACTTCAGACAATTCCATTATTCTTCAAATGCCTCTGATTAAGTTGCCCCTAGATTAAGCAAGAAGCATCCTTATCAGTGAGCAAGACAGGATCAGCATTCAAGGTTGGAATTTTATTCACATTATTTTATTGTTTAATTAATATGTACACATTGTAGAAATGTTATTTTGTTGTATGTATATGTAAATAAAAAGTAATATTGAATAAAAATTCTTGGGAGAAAAATTCTGAAATTGGATATGATAAATTAATAGCTCAGAAACAAATTAATCCACTTTACATTGTTTCTTTTGGTAAAATAGATTCCAAGTAATGAACATAAGATTTATGATGGATTTTTGAGAATGTATTAATGTCGTAAGTTCGGGATCTGTTGTGTATATACATATACCTGTACATGTGTAATGAAAAAAAAGAGTAACCAACAAACAAAATAATTTTTTATTAAGTTTCACAGGTGGCAGTTTCCTGGCTAAGGAAACAAGATAAGAAAAGATTCACACATCTTAAGAATCATGAAATACATAAGATATGTAGGTAATCATACAAAAGCACATTCACTCCCTGTATTGTACCATGAAATATTCCATTGCAAAACTTTTCAATAATTTGTATAAATTTATTAGTCTCACAAATAAAAGATGACAAATAACAAGAATGGGACCCAGTTAGCTGAGTGAACATAATTATACAAAAGTATTAGCACTGCTTAAAAATTTAACCATTATTTCAATAATTAATTATAATTATCCATAATATTTAAAGTTGTGATAGCTCTTGGGTCTCAAGGAATCTCATAACTTAGATGACATGTCAGAAATGTGATGAAGGCATATTCTAGGACAGGACTTGATGTAAGTTATTACACAGCTGATTTAGCGATGAGCAGCAAGGTGGCTTATAATGTCATTTCGATTAAGCTTGCCTTTAGTAGGCTCGTCAGAATCCAAGACTTGAACACCGCTATCCCACCACCATACAACTCCTCCACTGTATGATGATCTGAAGGATAAATAATGTTAGTTCTTCATGTATATTTAGAAATTCATAATTTTATTTATGGCATAAGTGTGATAAATGATAAAAAGGAAAGACAATTTATGTACATTACATATGAAGAGGAATTTAATAAAAATATATGAAGCACTAAACCTACAGTAGGCATCATAAATATGCACATGCATGCACAGACACACGCCAATGGCTTCCATTATGTCCTTCGTTTTTTTTGGCCTGCCTTATGTGGTCCAATGATCTGGGCTATTATATCTTGTGTCAAAGACTTATTCTTTCACACATTAATTCATCTATAGTCAAAAATGTCCAAAACCTGTACTCAAGGCCACATGATGCAGGAAGACCATCTACCACACAAGCCCAGAAAGCACTGAGCATGCAACAAGCTGCCTAAAAGAATCCTCAAATGTCACACTACGATTTGCCAGGCCAGCAAACTTTTCTGTTGCTCCAAAACACCTAACAAGGTCAGGTATTATTTTCAACATTAAAGTTTACCTTTTGTAGGCACCAAGCAAATTTTGATGATAAGCACTGTACTTTTAATTTCCTCCTTTTACATACCTTCCAAAATGCCCAAAAAAACCTTTGTAATTTCTCTTCAGAATCTCAAAACAACTGTTATCAGTAAAGAGCAACTGTGATTATGTACTGGATTCATTATCTTTTAATTCCACACCTCTCTCCAACACTACTTTTACAACCCTGTCTATAGTGACAATGTACATCCCTGTCTAAGGCCTACTTTTCTGACCTAAGCCTCACTGTATACATAAACAGCATTACAGCTTTTAATAATTATTACCCATTTCATACATTTGCAGCATCTGCCACACTGCTTCCTTATCCACCTGTCATAAGTATTTTCTAAATCCATAAATGTAACCAGCTGTTTCTCACCTTTATCTTAGTACTGTTCACTTGTATGCCTCAGTGTAAACTTTTTGTCTATTTCACTACTCCTCTTAAACCATCCTATTCTGTCTTACCCCTCTTTCAATAATTCTATAATACACTTCACCTGGTATACTCAGCAGGCTTATTCTCCTATAATTCTTATACTCTCTTGCCCTTTTCCCTCTATGCAAAGGAACAATGCATGCTCTCTGTCAATACTTGGGTCCCTCCCCATCTTTCATGCATATATTGAACAATATACCAACCACTCCAACACTACATCCTCACTCTCTTTTAACCCCATCTGTCCCAGTTGCTTCACCCCCTTTCATTCTACTCTGCCTCACACACTTTCCCCACACAACTGACTTTTCCTTACTCCTATATGTTATTTCTCTCTGGCCAATGAATGAAGTAATGCATATCTTTCATTAGCATTTAACAGCTAAAAGCTGTTAGTAACAACTGTCTGTAAATTCAACAGTATAACAAATAAGTGATGACTTAGTAATAATTTTGTTTTAGTTTAAAGAAATCAGAGAAATTAGGTACTATATATTTACTTGAAAGGGGCTATAACATCTTGTTGACACTCGAAGGTTGATTGTCGAGTTAAAGTGTTGTACCAATATTTCCGATTTTGACTTTTACTGAATGCCATCATCCAAGGTTCTAGAAAGAAAAATATTATCACTGAGATACATATATTAGGGAACCTATTTCTGCATATATGATAACTGCAAACAAGCAGTGTCTTTACAAATTATGACACTGAAGCCAGAGTAATGCAAGGAAGGAGAATGCATCATTAGGGAAAACATAAATACTGTATACATAAGGTATTATCTAAAATCACTATTACAGGTAACTGACTAGCAAAGAACATAACTTTTGATTATTTTATAGCATTAAAAAATATTCTTTACCATCAACTTGTGTTCAACCATATCACAGGTGGGGTATGAACCCACGGTCAGAGTCTCTCAAAACTCCAGACCGTCACGTTAGCCACTGGGCCAGCTAGCTTCAATAAGATTCATCCAACTAGGTATATTTCTACACCATAGGAAGGTTAGCATAGGCACCACTGTGACCACAAATGCACGTTTTTACAGACGAATCTCCGCTAGTGGGAGATTCGTCACAGTGGTGCCTATGCTAACCTTCCTATGGTGTAGAAATATACCTAGTTGGATGAATCTTATTGAAGCTAGCTAGCCCAGTGAGTAACGCAACGGTCTGGAGTTTTGAGACTCTCTGACCACGGGTTCAAACTCCACCTGTGATATGGTTTGTTGCAATTGTGTCATTACGATTTCGTGAGTCAAATTGTGTTAAAGATTAAGAAAGCAGTGGAAGCATGTATATTTAGCTATTGAACACATTAAGTGTGCAAATTCCTGGCTCTTTACACCAAGAAGCATTTATGCACACATTTGTGAAGCATTTCATTGCAAATTTATATATACAGAAAAAAATTAGCATGAAAGGTACATAAAAAATTAAATATTACAAGGAAAAGCAGAACCAGCATGACAAAACATTAGAAGGTACTGAATTTGTTAACAGAACCTCACCCACTCTTTCATTTGCTCTTTTTACACTTCCTCACCACTTTCTTAACCTCATACACTCCACCCTCCTTATATCACTTCTGCTTTGCAAAAACCTCTCATATGCTAACTTCTTCTCCTTTACCACTCTTTACCTCATCATTCCAACAATTGCTCTTCTCACCTCCCACACCCACCTTCCTATATCCATAAGCTTCTGCTGCACACACTAACACTTCATTCCTAAATCTATCCCATACCATTTCAACCTCATTACCTATCCTTTCACTAACCCATCTTTCTCCCAACAGTTGCTTATCTTACCCTGACTACTTGCTGATGCCATTCTCCTTAAACCCCCATCTACCTCTTACTCTCACTGTAGTTACAGCTAAATAATGATCTGATATATATGTTGCCCCTCTACAAACATGCAAATCCAGAAGTCTACCCATCAACCTTTTATCCACTAATTCATAGTCAAATAAACTGTTGTCATTATGCCCTATTATACTTATTTATCCCCTTTTTATTAAAATGTGTATTATTACCAAACTTCTTTCTATACAAAGCTCAATCAAAGGCCCCATTACCATCTACCCCTGGCACTCCAAACTTGCCTACTACACCCTATACAACAGCTTCTCCCAGCACAAATACTTTGTCACTTGACTTGAAACTCCCTAAACCCTCTCTTAAAATCTCAGTATCTCTATATCTCTACATTCTCAGTCTCTCTTTTTTTTTCTCTCTCTACAGGTGCAGAAACACTTAGAATAGCTCACTTTTCACAGCTGAACCTTAATCCACATAATCCTTGAATTTGGGAGCAAGGGGCTAGTAACTCCTTCTCCTGTATAAATTACCAAATTTAAAAAGAAAAACGAAAGTTTTCCATTTTAGGTCACCCTGCCTTGGTGGGATACGGCTGGTTCATTGAAAGAAAGAAATCCTTGAATTTATACATTTATATTCAAATTCATACATAAATACTAGGCTACTGTATACACTTTACCCTTAGTTGCTTTGAGGAGCAAGAGACCAGTTGGGACTGTGTAGAATGTGTCACGATCTGTATCACCTTCCACCTCTGTGAACACTCTTTTTGGTACTGGGCTTCCCTTCATGAGGCGGTGGTGCAATCTATCAAAGTACTGTGTTAATACTGTTAAGTTGCTATCAGTTTTAAAATACAATTACTGGCAACCACCATCTTAATAATGTGCAGTGGCAAGGATACTATAATCGTGAAAAAAATAATGTCTTTGAGTTAACACTTAAACTGTCCAAACACAGATCTAAATTCATACACATAGCACTCTGAACGTAGATCTATTTTTTTTTTTTTACATAAGAAAGAATGTAAAATCAAACGTAGATCTACTTTTGGAGTGCTACGTGTATGAATGCAGATCTACGTTTGGACAGTTCAAGGATTAAACAAAATCAAGAAAAAAATCAAATTCAATTTTCTAACGTGTGTTGCAAGTATGCACTTCATTACTGTAAATGATGTCATATACAGCCAACTCAGAGAACTTGCTGACCCAACAGTGTTTCTATGCCTTGAATGGCATATCAGCTTTAGTTCTAACTACAGTAAATGGCAAGGTAATTGCAAATTGTTCCTAACTTCGTCACTCCATCTGAGGCAACTGCCAATACAGTGGACCCCCGCTTAACGATCACCTCCAAATGCGACCAATTATGTAAGTGTATTTATGTAAGTGCGTTTGTACGTGTATGTTTGGGGGTCTGAAATGGACTAATCTACTTCACAATATTCCTTATGGGAAAAAATTCGGTCAGTACTGGCACCTGAACATACTACTGGAATGAAAAAAGTTCGTTAACCGGGGGTCCACTGTATACATGTATAGTTTAACCCTTTCAGGGTTCAAGGCCAAAATCTGAAGTGGTGCCCCAGTGTCCAAGAATTCCCCCCCCCCCCCCCCCCCCCAAAAAAAAAAAAAAAAAAATTGTTATTTTTTCTTATGAAATGGTAGAGAATCTTTTTGTGAAGGTAATAAAACAAAAAGTACGAAATTTGATGGAAAATTGACGAAATTATGTTCTTGCGAATTTTGAGGTGTCAGCGATATTTACGAATCAGCGATTTTGCCGACTTTTACTCTCATTTTAGGCCAATTACATTATTCCAGTCAACCAAATTCTTAGCTATTTCACTAGTATTACTTCTATTCTATCGATTGAGCACAAGAAATCGCCAAGTCAACTGTTTCAACTACAAAATAAAGTGATCGGAAATTGGTAATTTGGCCAATTTAACACAAAGTTCAAAATATTCCAATTTCAAAATAGGGTCCAGAATAAACAATGAAGGTATTCCTGGCACTAAACTAACATTTCCTCTGTTCACTAGTTACGTTTTGAGGCTTTACAAATAAATTCCATTTTGATTTTTTACTCACATAATGAATTTTTATTCACACCAAAAAATAGAAGATTTACTGTTATGCAATATTGTAATAATTGTATAAATATCATCACCACATTTGTGCATGTATATCTGACCCACCAGCTGGCGTGTATTAGACGTGTGAGGTCGTTTGTTTACTCTTGAACATAGGCAAAAATTTAACATTTCTGCTATTTTGAGCTCAGTTTCAAGCCATTTCCAGTGCTAAAACCAATCGAAATCATCTCTATTTCTGTAATATGTCTTCCATTCTATCAAATGAGACCAAGAAATCGCAAATACAACTATAAAAAAACGTACGAAAAAACACTGCAAAGCCGCTGTTTTAATCGAAAATCACGGTCTCAGTTTTTTTTTCTCTCATTATACACAGTGTGCTGCAGGATTTGTTTTATGTGGTGCACACATACCACATAGATGTATTCTCTCATATCTAGGCCCAAATTTACCACTCACAGTTTATCAGAGTGAGCTGAGCTCATGGCGTAGATCTACGGTCTGGACCCTGAATGTAAAGCCGTAGATCTACGGGACGGACCCTGAAAGGGTTAACACAAAAATGTTAAATACTACAAAACTGGCTAAGAATAAGTACAGCATGTCCTTAAAGTAATGGTAGTAACTAGGAAAAATTAATTTAAACAAAATTTACAGTATTATATTTACCGCTGAGGCGAAAGAAATTCCTCTAGAGTTTCTAGTTTGTACAGCTGTTTACATCTTATGGGTGCAAGATCTGGTCGACTTGTCTTGTTCAGAGCCAATGCAAACTTCTTCAGATATGTGTGCCTGAAAATTAAAATGTAGATATTGAAATTTTGCCATTCTGGAAACTTTAATTAGTAAGTTTTTATTTATGGTACCCTACAAATGGTTTTATGAATATAAGCCTAAATTTCTACAATAATTTTCAGGGCACATAGATGTTATGGGCATACATATACAGTACATTATGTAGATTTAACCAAGAAAAACTCCATAAAATTAAATAACGTAACTTATTTTCATTGTAGTCCTCATCTCATAATTAGATGTGTTAAAATGCTGTTGTATTATATGTACAAAATTTCAAACAGGTCATTCTCTAACCTTTCAACAATGTGGAGATTTCTTATATCTTTTCCATTTAAAATTAAGCCATCTATAAAATGAAGTGTGGTCAATTTTCTCTGGGCCTTGTGTTCACCCCGGTGTTCTGTGACTATTTCAGCATAAACCAGAGTGTCAGGAGGAAGTTCCAGTCTGGTATCCACACGCATCCATGATGAATAACCTCTGCCTTCCCATCGAAAGACATTGCGTCCCCCTAGACCTAATAGATTGTATTATGCAGTTAGAATTATCTCAAATCTCATATAACTGGTAAGCTATTGTACTATCAAAGCATACAGGAAATATTTCATAAAATATGAGCTCATAATCATGCAGCAGTATAGTATATACAGTAGAAAACCTTAAGTTGCACGATCATAGCTTGTGTTATCAATATTCTGTGAATTAAATTTAGCTTCTCATTTTTTAATACAAGGGCACCATTTCCATTAAGGCATGCCACAGCAGAATTCATTTCCATTAGTGGCACACATTTCTGTTAAGGAGCACCATGGCAGGCAGGCCTTACACCTCTCACTATGCACTGGTTAACTCCATCATCTTGGTGCTGTGGGGAAGGGTGTGAGGGAGAATTAGGTGATGTAAACAAACAGCTTCCCATGGGGGTCATTGTATCTAGACGTGTACCATACGATTTTCAATCGGTGCACATTGCTGTTTTTCTTTTTTTCATCGCCCCAACTTGTCTCTGGATATTTATCATGGAATACAAAGTGCAGGTGACAGTGGTGAAGTAATGAAGACGAGTACATGTGAAATTTTGCCTGTTATGACAAAACTGGAGGTAATTGAGATGCTGAAGGGTGTTGCATGTATCATGGAGATGGCACGAGTGTTTTGTTTTAAAAAATTAATGATTTGGTCAATTTGAAACAATGATGCAAAGATAAAAGCTTGTGCAATGAGTAATCATCAATGTGATGGTGAAAGAATGAGAAGCAGATCATTACATAAAATGGAAAGCTTACTAAATATGTGCATTGAAAAAGCAAAGAATTGTGTTCCACTTCATAACCTTATTATTAGTTATCATACTTTCAGACAGTGCATGAGGAGGAAGGACAACCTGAAAATGATTGCACATTTAGTTCTTGATGCTTTAAAAGATTTAGAATGTGCAGTGGGTTGCATAATAAAAAGTTTAATGGGGAGAAGGCCTCTGCTGACCATACTGCAGAAGAAAAGTTCCTTGTCAAGCTGGCCTCATTTCTGAGGGTAGCTACAAACCTGAAAAGGTATTTAACTCTTTCAGGGTTGCGACTCCTGCTCTCAGATTTACTCTCAGGGTTTCAAAATTAAAAAAAAAAAAAAAATGGCAAAGAATCTTTTTTATGAGAGTCATAAAACAAAAAGTACAAAATTTAATGGAAAACTGACGAAATTACGCTTTCGTGAATTTTGTTGTCGGCTATATTTACGCCTCACCAATTTCATCCACTTTGAGTTTGATTTTAGGCCAATTCCATTGTTCCAGTTAACCAAATTCTTAGCTATTTTGATAGTACGTCTTTCATTCTATCGACTGAGTAGAAGAAACTGCCCATTCTACTGTTTAACCTACCCAATGAAGTGATCAGAAATTAGTAATTTGGCCAAATTCGCACAAAATTCTAGAAATGCCAGTTTCAAAATAGGGTTAAGAGTAAACAGTGCAAACATTCCTGGCACTAAAATAACATTTTCTCTGTTCAACAGTTACGTCTCTAGGCCCCTCTTATATTATGCTTGCTTTCCACTTTGAATTTTTATTCAAACAAAAAATAGATTTACTGTTATGCAGAATACTGTATTATTGTAATAATTATATAAATACTGTAATGTCCTAAATGTGTATTAGACTGGCCAGTTGGATGTGTATTGGACTTGTGTATTCT
This sequence comes from Cherax quadricarinatus, assembly GCF_038502225.1. Lineage (NCBI taxonomy): Eukaryota > Metazoa > Arthropoda > Malacostraca > Decapoda > Parastacidae > Cherax > Cherax quadricarinatus. The sequence continues at coordinate 80,439 of NC_091341.1, forward strand.
GGAATATCAGCAAAAATCGAACACTACTACTACTTTAAGATCAGTTTCAAGCAACTTTCAGTCCTGAGACCAGTCAAAATCAACTTTATTTCTGTAATACATCTTCCATTCTATCAAGCGAGACCAAAAAAGCGAGAAGATACCCATAAAACCTATACAAAAATATACCCCAAAGTTGCTGTTTGAAACCAAAAACATGGCTGCAGTTTTTTTTTCTCATTATGCACCAAGTGCTCAGGATTTTTTTTTTTTATATAGTGCACACTTACCACATAGACCCATTCTCTCATATCCGCCATCACAAATCCGGCAATCAGTTATTCGGTTCCTTCAGTTATTCGGCACTAATTTTGGCTAGCATAATTTCAAATTTCCAGGGTCGCCACACCAACCTGCTGGTACTGTTTGGTGGCGCTACTTGCTGCATAAGTCATTCCAATTTCTTTTTCTCCATTTATGGTTATAACCTGCTTACTTTAAGCCCTAGCCATGGTTCCAATGAATAAAAGAAATGCCTCTCATTATGTAAAGCACCGACACAGTACATTGTCCATTAAAGATAAGGTGGCTTTGAAGCCACTGTCGGTTGCCATGAGCTCAGTCTCATGATGCAGGAGAATATGCTTTATTATCAATCAATCAATCAAGTTTATTCTCTATAAGGATTACAATGCTGGGTTTACAGATTTTGAATATTGTGTGGTTTACATGTTTTAAAATACTACTAATTACAGAGGGGGCCACTAGGACACCTAGCATGGCTAGGCATTTCGGGCAGACTTAGATTAATTTTAAACTTTAAATTATTACATATTATGGTATTAAAGCTAAGTGACTACATTATAGTTTGTGAGTTTAGCAATGTGAATGCTTTTGTTTTGGCACAATACATAGTGTCTATATTGGAGTATCATAGGCAAACTTATGACTAGTTAGGATTCATTATTTTAAGATTAAGATTTGTATTTCTGTGTTTGTAGTCAATGGGTGAGTAAGTGTGAACCACCAGGTAGTTTACATGTAGTTAGTTGACGGGGTGTATCAGGGAGATAAGATGTTTTCTAACTGTAGTTTTGAAAGTGATAAATGTGTCTGCAGTTCTAGAGTTTTAGGCCCTTTGACACATATTGAATTTTTGTAAAGGTTTAGTCGGACACAGGGAATGTCATAGAGATGTTTGTGTCTGGTGTTATGCCTGTGGGTCCTGTCACAACTATCAAGAAAGCATTTTAAGTCAAGGTTAATATTGGAATTTAAGGTCCTGTAGATGTAGATTGCACAGTAGTAAGTGTGGATGTTCTGAACAGGGAGTAAGTTTAAATCTATGAAGAGTGGGGGAGGGGGGATGTTGCCAGGGATGGGATTTAGTGATTATTCTTACTGCAGCTTTTTGTTGGGTTATTATTGGCTTTAGATGTGTTGCTTCAGTTGATCCCCAAGCACAAATAGCATAGGTGAGGTATGGATAAATGAGTGAATGGTATAGTGTGAGAAGGGCAGTTTGCGGCATGTAATATCGTATCTTGGAGAGGATCCCTACTGTTTTGGATACTTCTTTTGTTATGTGTTGGATATGGGTGCTGAAATTTAGGTTGTTGTCGAGGTATAGACCTAGGAATTTGCCCTCATTATGTCTGGCAATTAGAGTGTTGTCGATCTTAATGTTAAGTTGCGCAACACCTGCTCTGCTACCAAACATAATGTAGTTGGTTTTGTCAGTGTTAAGTGTAAGTTTATTGGCTGTCATCCAAGTCAGAATTTTGAGCAGCTCCTTGTTGACAATGGTGTTGAGGGAGGCAAGATTAGGGTGGGAGATGACGTAAGTTGTGTCGTCAGCAAAGAGAATGGGTTTCAGGTGTTGGGATACGTTTGGAAGATCATTAATGTAAATGAGGAAGAGCAGGGGACCAAGGACACTTCCCTGCGGAACTCCAGTATCAAGTGGCCATGTTGATGAGGCTGTGTCTTCAACCCTTTGGGGGTTTCGGACGTACTAGTACGTCTTACGACCCAGGGTTTTTGACGTACTAGTATGCCTAAATTCTAGCGCCCTCAAATCTAGTGAGAGAAACCTGGTAGGCCTACATATGAAAGAATGGGTCTGTGTGGTCAGTGTGCGCAGTATAAAAAAAATCCTGCAGCACAAAGTGCGTAATGAGAAAAAAAAAAAAACTTTGACCGTGTTTTTGAATTAAAACAGTGACTTTGCACTGTATTTTCGTATGGTATTTATTATTGTATTCTAGTTTTCTTGGTCTCATTTTATAGAATGGAAGACATACTACAGAAATTGAGATGATTTTGACTGGTTTTACAATGAAAAGTACCTTGAGCTCAAAGTAGCAGAAATGTTCGATTTTTACCAAAGTTCAAAAGTAAACAAATCATGCCAAGCGTCCAATACACATCAACTGGTGAGTCTAATATTCTTTCACAAGTTCACTGATATTATTTATACCATTTCTACACTAATGCAGTAGTCTGCATAACAGTAAATCTTATTTTTTTTTGTAAGAATAAAAATTCAAAGTGGAAAGCCAAAGAAATATAAGAGGGGCCTGGGGATGTGACTAACGAACAGAGAACTTATTATTTTAGTGCCAGGAATGTCTTTCTTGTTTATTCTGGACCCTTTTCAGAAATTGGCATCTTTTGAAATTTGTGTGAAATTGGCAAAATTGCTAAATTCTGACCACTTTATTGGATAGTTGAAATCGGTAAATGGGTGGTTTCTTGTACTCATTCGATAGGAAAAATGGAGTTCTAGCGAAATAGTTATGATTTTTGTCGACTAGTACACTGGAATTGGCTGAAAATAGGACTCAAAGTGAGCAAAATCGCCGATGCGTAAACATCGTCGAGACAGCTAACTTTGCGAGAGCATAATTCCGTAAGTTTTCCATCAAATTTCATAATTTTGGTGTCATTATGACCGGGAAAAGATTCTCTATCTTTTCATAAGAAAAAAAATTTTTTTTTTTTTTTTAAATTTGGCCGACCCTGAGAACAAGTTTCTGAGAGGACCTGTCGACCCTCAAAGGGTTAATGGTGACATACTGATACCTATTAGTAAGGTAGGATTTGAAATATGGAAGCGCATGGCCTCTTATACCATAATGGTCCAGTTTGTGGAGTAGGATGCTGTGGTCTACTGTGTCAAATGCTTTTCTTAGGTCAATAAAAATTCCTAGCAGATATTCCTTATTTTCCAATGCTGTGTAAAGCAGATCTAGCATTTTTACAATTGCATCATTAGTGCTTTTATTTTTCCTGAATCCAAATTTGCAGGGGCTGAGTATGTTTTGTGCCGTTATAAATGAATATAGTCTCCTGTGCACGAGTTTCTCGAAGATTTTGGATAGCAATGGTAAGTTTGATATTGGCCTATAGTTGTTTACATCTGTAGGGTACCCCTCAAGGAAGGTTCCTTGATGTTGGTGAGGGGCTCTTGATTTAGGGAATTGGATTTGTGCTCCAGTTCCCCGAATTAAGCCTGAATGCCTTCCACATCCCCCCCCCCAGGCGCTGTATAATCCTCTGGGTTTAGCGCTTCCCCCTTGATTATAATAATAATAATCTGTAGGGTAACCACCTTTATGTACTGGTGTAACCCTTGCTGTCTTGAGTAGTGTCGGGAAAGTGCTAGTTTCTAGTGACTTGTTAAAAAGTAATGTAATAGCATGCGAAAGGACATGGGCCGCTCGCTTGTACAATAATGGTGGGACATGAGACAGATTCCGAGTTATTTTTGAGTGACTTTATAATCGCAGTGACTTCTGTGGGCTCAGTTGAGTACAAGATAGAGGGAATTTGGAAAATTCCCATCTAGGTAGTCCCCGGCACGGGCGTTGGTACGTGGGATTTTACTGGCGAGATCAGATCCTATGTTTGAGAAGAAGTCGTTTATCTTGTTAGCTGTATCAGTGGGATGCAGTGGTGTTTCATTAGGTTTGGTTAGGACAATATTCTTTTTTTTTTTTTTTGAGTTCGTGGGTCCCCAGAATCTGGGAAAGTGTTTTCCAGGTCTTTTTTATATCTCCTCTTGTGTCAGTGAATCTGCTGGAGTAGTACAGTTGTTTGGCTTTCTTTATTAATTTGGTGAGAACTGATGAATATTGTTTAAGAATATCTTTGTGTATTAAGCCCTGTCTATATTGCTTTTCATATTGGTGTTTCTTATCAATGAATTTCAGAATGCTGCTGGTTAGCCATGGGCAACTGAGCCGTTTATTCGTGATCTGTTTCATTTTTATAGGACAATGTTTATTGTATAGTCTAAGTATTTTGTTAAGAAAAATGTCTGTCCAATCATCATTACCATTGGCATTGGAGAATTCTGTAGGCCAGCCAACAGTCTCTAGGTCTGCTGTGAAATTCCTTATTGAGGCCTCGTCATGGAGTCTAAATGAAACTTTGTTGTATTCGAGTGGTGGCTTACTAATGTTTGTTAAGAGGAAGGTAGGGTAGTGATCTGTAGTGCTGTCTGTGATTATCCCCGATTTAAGAGGGGCTAGTATATTGGTCCATATGTGGTCTATTATGGTTGCACTTGTCTCAGTCATCCTGGTTGGTTTAGTTACTGTTGGTATGAGAAGTGTGTTGTTCATATTGTTGATGAAATCAGTTACAGGCTGATCATCTGGTAGGCCAAGGTTGATACTGAGGTCTCCAGCTAAGAGAAGGTGGTGCTTGTTCATTTGTCTGTTTGTTATTAGTGCCTTTAGATTCTCACTGAAATTTGGGATGTTTGTGTGGGGTATCCGGTAAATGGCATCAATTGTTATAGGTGTCTTGGGGTTTTTTACAGTAAAATTAGCAAAAATTTATTCCCCATATTCATCACTAAAGCAAGTGGTGCTAATACAAGATAGTTGGTTAATGTAATAGATTGCAATACCACCCCCACCTTGGTATGGTCTGCAGTTGTGGATTGCTGTGTATCCTGGTAGTGGGTAGATATCTATTGTGTCCTGCTTAAGCCAGGTCTCAGTAAGAATAATGCAGGAGAAGGGTGTCTTTATTACACTAATATCGACACTACAGCTTATTTGCCTATCACAATTGATCTAATATGACATAATAAACAATATAAATAACATAAAACATGCTAAATACTCCAGAATAAATAACATTTGGCATAATACCGAGCAGTTCGACGGAGGTATGAAGAGGATATGGTATACAAATACCATTCTCCTCTCCCTGTCTTGGGAGCTTATATTAGAGAAAACGGAGTATAGCACAGGGCTAACTGTGACATACACTCGTACTGCACCATAAACCTGAAACAAAAAAGTTATTTTCTCTATATAGATTATCACACATAGCAGCATATGTGTAGAGAACCTAGGATAATGCAAAAAAGTCAATGTGGCTTATTTCTAGTACCTGGCTTGGGTTAGCCATATATAATTTTTGGTAAATATTCGATTCCCAGCCAGGGTAGAAACATTAGGTGTGTTTCTTTACACCTGTTGTCTATGTTTGCCCATCAGTAAATGGGTACCTGGGTGTTAGCTGACTAGTGTGGGTGTTATCCTGGGACACTGACCTAATTTTCTTGAAATACTCTGCATAACAAGCAGCTTTCTATACAGTAATGTCACTGATGTCAGCTAGGCCTGTATACCTTGTACATGTACGTGTAGTAAATAAAGATATTATTATTATTATTATTATTTTCTCAATTGTTTGTTAGGTTATCTTATTGAAACTTGGGCAATGTATGATGGAAAGATACTTCTTAACGTACACCAAAAATGAAAGAAATCAGACCATAAATAGCGGAGTTCACTTCTCAGCCATTAGCGGTATATTTTTGCATGGTTTTTATGGTTATATTATTGTTTTTTCGGTCTCATTTGATAGAATGAAAGATATATTACAGAAATAGATATGATATTGATTGCTTTCATGACGAAAAGTACCTTGAAATTGCGCTCACAGTAGCGAAAATGTTCTATTCTTTAGCAAAGCTCAAGAGTAAACAAATGACGTCACTGTCCAATACCTGTCCGCCTGCCAGTCCAAATTCCAATACGGAGTCAAGAATGGGTTGACATCATTTATACAATTATTACATTAATGCAGCAGTCTGCATAACCATAAATCTTCTATTTTTTTTTGTGAATAAAAATTCCAAATGGTAAGCAAGAGTAATATAAGAGGGGCCTGTAGCCATGACTAATGAACAGAGAAAATGTTATTTTAGTGCCAGGAATGTGTACATTGTTTATTCTGGACCCTATTTTGAAATTGGCAGCTGTATAGTCCTTGTGGCTTAGCACTTCTTTTTGATTATAATAATAATAATAATTTGAAATTGGCATCTGTTGAAATTTGTGTGAAATCAGTCAAATTGCCAATTTCTGACCACTTTATTGGGTAGTTGAAATAAGTGAATGGGCGGTTTCTTGTACTCAGTTGACAGACTAGAAGTAAGTAAATAAGTAAGTTTATTCAGGTATATACAAATACAGTTACATAGGTTATCATACATAGCAGCGTATGTATAGAGAACCTAGGATAACCCAAAAAAGTCAAAGTGACTTATTTCCAGTACCTGGCTTGGGCTTGCCATATATGATTTTTGGTAAATTATTTTTTTTTCTTGGTTGTTTGTTGGGCTATCTCATTGAAACTTGGGCAGTGTATGATGGAAAGATGCTTCTTAACGTACAACAAAAATAAAAAAGACAGACGATAAATAAGGGAGTTCACTTCTCGGCCATTAGCCGCCTCTTTGCAGTATATTTTCGTATGGTTTTTATGATTGTATTCTCGTTTTTTTGGACTCATTTGATGGAATGGAAGATATATTACAGAAATAGACATGATTTTGATTGCTTTCATGAAATGTTCAATTTTTGCCGATGTTCAATGAACTTTGTGTAAGTCAGGTTGGTTTATTTTATTAAGTGTATTCTAACCTAACCACTCTGTAATCTGGCAAACTCAGTAATCCGGCACACTACAGGTCCCAATGATGCCGGATTTGTGATGGAGGACCTGTACGACAGGACAGACCCTAGCTTCAAAGCCATGATACAACAGAACTGACCCTGAAAGGGTTAATGCTGATGCTACAGGTTTGTTCTGGAAGATACCATCTAGAACATACATCAGCAGACTAGAGAAAATTGCACCTAGATTCAAGGCTGCAAAAGACCATTAACAGCTTGCTTTTTTTAATGTAATGCAGTGGGAGGCTTCAAATGTAAGCCCTTGTTGGTGTATAGCTCCAAGAATCCCAGTGCTTTAAAAGCATGTTGCCTGTTATTTGGAAGTCTAACACCACAGCATGGATAACTGGGGCCTTATTCGGCGAGTGGTTCAAGCATCAATTTATTCCTGAAGTGATGATGTACCTCTCCATAAAAATTATTCAGTGTTCTTGTCCTTGCTGATTGTTATAATCATCCTCAACTTCTGGAAGATGTGGAGCTAAGTTTCAAAATTGTCTTTTAACTTCCAAATATGACATCCCTGATACAAGTACTGGAGAGAGGATGTATAAAATTTTTTAACCCCTTCACTTTCTGAAGTTTTGAAATTAAAAGTGCTAACAATGTCAAGAATTAAAAAAAAAATTCTTCTGAAATGGTAGAAAATCTTCTGAAGGTAATAACAACAGAAATATGAAATTTGATGGAAAACTTATTTAATTATGCTGACACAAAGTTGGTGGTCAGGATGCAATTTATGCATCAGTAATTTTGCCTGATTCAAGTACTGTTTCAACAAATTCTATTGCTCAATTCAACCAAATTCTTAACTATTTCACTAGTATCCCTTCTGTCCTATCGAATGAGCACAATAAACCATCCATTCAACCATCAAAATGACCCTACAGAGTACACAGAAATTTGTAATTTAGCTAATTTTATACACACTTCAAAAAAATTACAATTTAAAACAAAGTCCAAAATAAACACACTGACCATTCCAGCAACTAAAGCAACATTTCCTCTGTTCATTAACTACATCTCCAGGTCTCTCCTATATTACACTTGCCCTCCATTGGAATTCATCATCATGTGAAAAATTAAATTTTACCCTATTTCTCGGATAATAAAATATAGTAACCAGGAATGACTAGTTGTGGTTTAGGGTATCCTAATAATTAAAGCAGATCTAGTAAAAAGCAAAACAGACTGGGAAGGAGGGTAGAGAGGCCACACCCATCCCCAGGAAAATAAAATATTGAACATTTCTGATACTTTGAGCCTGCTTTCAGGCTTCTGGTCCTGAAACTAACCAAAATAGATGTCTAAAACAAGAAACGGCCAATGAAAACATCGTAGAAAACACGTTTACCCATTTTAAACCAAACACAAGTCAGAGGTTTGCTTTTCCCATTATGCACTGCATTGGGCAGGATTTTTTTTTATACTGTGCACACTGACCATACAAAACCCATTCTGTCATGTTGAGGCAAAAATCTACAGTTCACAGCATATTTGAGGGAGCTGCATTCGTAACATAGATCTACACGAGTGATGCTGGCATCAATAAAACAGATCTACATAGGCAGTGTGGTGCATAAACTAATGGCAACAACTGATGACACAGACAATGGAGTGCTAGAGTTTTGGTGCAAATTTAACATTGCAGATGCACTCCCCTATGTGAAAAAAGCATTGGAGCAAGTGTCAAAATAAACAGTAAATGTGGGTTGAAGAAAAATATGGCCTTGTGTGATGAATGGCTTACAGGTTTTCCATCTGTGGAAAGTCTAGTTCAGGAAACTGTTAATCCTGCAAAGATTGCTAGGTGAGGGATTTGAAGTTATGCAGCCAGAAAACATCAATGAACTCTTGGATGATGAGGAACCAAATGCAGAGGAAATGCTGCAAGAATTAAATTCCTAGCTGCAGAGAACGTAAGATAATGAAGATGAGGATCTGAAGCCTGAACAACTGATGTTGACACTGCAAGAGATGCACGAGTCACTGCAAACTGGTGACAAACTTTCAGACTTGGTCATTGAAAAGAACCATGACTCATCTCAAAACATTGCTGTACAGCATGCTCTGGAACAGGCAATTGGACCTTATCATCTTCTGTATAAAGAAATGACAGATAAAGCAAACCATTGGTAACTGACAGAGTACCTGAGAACTCCACTTCAACAATTTACTGATGAAGCTGCATTAACCCGTTGACTGTTGCAACCCCAAATCCTGAGGTGTCTCCTGGTGTCGCAAAATATTTAAGAAAAAAAAACATTTTTTTTTCTTATGAAATGATAGAGAAGTTTTTCCCGATGGTAATGACACCAAAAGTATGAAATTTGATGGAAAACTTATGGAATTACGCTCTCACGAGGTTAGCAACCTCAGCGATATTTACGAATTGACGATTTTGCCCACTTTGAGCCCTATTTTCAGCTAATTCCATTGTTCCAGTCAACCAAACTTATATCTATTTCTTTAGAACTCCATTTGTTCTATCGATTGAGTGCAAGAAACTGCCCATTTACTGATTTCAACTACCCAATAAAGTGGTCAGAAATTGGCAATTTGGCCAATTTCATGCAAATTAAAAAATATGCCAATTTCAAAATAAGGTCCAGAATGAACAATGCAGACATTCCTGGCTTTAAAATAACATTTTCTTTGTTCATCAGTCACGTCTCCAGGCCCCTCTGATATTACTCTTGCTTTCTGTTTTGAATTTTGATTCAAACAAAAAAAATAGAAGATTTACTGTTATGCAGATTATTGCAATATTGTAATAATTGTATAAATAATGTCAACCCATTCATGACTGCATATTAGAATGGCTAGTTGGACATTTATTGGACAATGACATCATTTGTTTACTCTTGAACATCAGCAAAAATCAAACATTTCCCCTACTCTGAGCTCCATTTCAAGGTCCTTTTCATAGTAAAACCAATCAAAATCACCTTTATTTCTATAATATGTTTTCCATTCTGTCAAATGTGACTACGAAAACAAGAATATAACCATATAAACTACATGAAAATACACCTCAGTCGTCGTTTTAATACAAAAACACGGAGTTTTTTCTCATTATGCACTGCATGCTGCAGGATTTTTTTTATATGGTACACACTGACCACATAGACCCATTCTCTCATATGTGGGCCTACCAGCTTTCTTCTGCTTGATTTGAAGCTGCTAGAATTTTTGGGTATATATACAGTGGACCCCCGCATAACGATGGCATCACATAGCGATTTTTCCGCATACCGATTACTTTTATCGCAAAATTTTTGCCGCGCATACCGATTAAAAACCCGCTCACCGATTTTCGTCCGAGACGCGTCCAATGTGCCCTCAGCCAGCCTCACATGTGCCGCCCGTCCCATTGTTTACCAGCCAGCCTCCGCGGTAACATCCAAGCATACACTCGGAATATTTCGTATTATTACAGTATTTTCGGTGCTGTTTCTGGAAAATAAGTGACCATGGGCCCCAAGAAAGCTTCTAGTGCCAACCCTACACCTCAAAGGGTAAGAATTACTATAGAAATGAAGAAAGAGATAATTGATAAGTATGAAAGTGGAGTGCGTATAGCCGACCTAGTCAAGCTGTACAAGAAACCCCAATCAACCATCGCTACTATTGTGGGCACCAGAAAGACAATCAAGGAAGCTGTTCTTGCCAAAGGTTCAACTGTGTTTTCGAAACAAAGATCGCAAGTGATGGAAGATGTTGAGAGACTCTTATTGGTGTGGATAAATGAAAAACAGCTAGCAGGAGATAGCATCTCTCAAGCGATCATATGTGAAAAGGCTAGGAAGTTGCATGAGGATTTAATTAAAAAAATGCCTGCAACTAGTGATGATGTGAGTGAATTTAAGGCCAGCAAAGGTTGGTTTGAGAGATTTAAGAAGCGTAGTGGCATCCATAGTGTGATAAGGCATGGTGAGGCTGCCAGTTCGGACCACAAAGCGGCTGAAAAATATGTGCAGGAATTCAAGGAGTACATAGAAACTGAAGGACTGAAACCTGAACAAGTGTTTAATTGTGATGAAACAGGCCTGTTCTGGAAGAAAATGCCAAGCAGGACCTACATTACTCAGGAGGAAAAGGCACTCCCAGGACATAAGCCTATGAAAGACAGGCTTACTTTGTTGATGTGTGCCAATGCTACTGGTGATTGCAAAGTGAAGCCTTTATTAGTGTATCACTCTGAAACTCCCAGAGCGTTCAGGCAAAAGAATGTCCTCAAGGATAATTTGTGTGTGCTGTGGAGGGCAAACAGTAAGGCATGGGTCACTAGGGAATTTTTCTATAACTGGTTACACCATGCATTTGCCCCCAATGTGAAAAATTACCTAACTGAAAAGAAATTAGAACTTAAGTGCCTCCTGGTGTTAGACAATGCCCCTGGTCATCCTACAGACGTGGCAGAGCGACTTTATGGGGACATGAGCTTCATTAAGGTGAAGTTTTTGCCTCCTAATACCACGCCTCTCCTGCAGCCCATGGACCAGCAGGTTATTGCAAACTTCAAGAAACTGTACACAAAAGCTCTGTTTGAAAGGTGCTTTGTAATGACCTCAGAAACTCAACTGACTCTAAGAGAGTTTTGGAGAGATCACTTTAATATCCTCAATTGTGTAAACCTTATAGGTAAGGCTTGGGAGGAAGTGACTAAGAGGACCTTGAACTCTGCTTGGAAGAAACTGTGGCCAGAATGTGTAGACAAAAGGGATTTTGAAGGGTTTGAGGCTAACCCTGAGAATCCTGTGCCAGTTGAGGAATCCATTGTGGCATTGGGAAAGTCCTTGGGGTTGGAGGTTAGTGGGGAGGATGTGGAAGAGTTGGTGGAGGAGGACAATGAAGAACTAACCACTGATGAGCTGATAGATCAACTTCAAGAGCAAGAGGCCAGACCTGGGGAAACTGGTTCAGAGGAGGGGAGAGAGAAATTGAAGAAGTTGCCTACTACAAAGATAAAGGAAATCTGTGCTAAGTGGCTTGAAGTGCAAACCTTCATGGATGAAAATCACCCTCACACAGCTATTGCAAGCCGTGCTGGTGATTATTACACTGACAATGTTGTGAAACACTTTAGGCAAGTCATAAAGGAACGGGAGGTACAGGCCACTATGGACAGATATCTTGTGCGAAAGAAGTCCAGTGACTCTGAAGCTGGCCCTAGTGGCATTAAAAAAAGAAGGGAAGTAACCCCAGAAAAGGACTTACTACCTCAAGTCCTAATGGAAGGGGATTCCCCTTCTAAACAGTAAGAAGATAATGCTCTCCCCTCCTCCCATCCCATCAATCATCACCAGATCTTCAATAAAAGTAAGTGTCATTTAATTGTGCATGCCTTTTTCAGTTTGTGTGTATTAAAATTAACATTTCATGTGGTAAAAAAAAATTTTTTTCATACTTTTGGGCGTCTTGCACGGATTAATTTTATTTCCATTATTTCTTATGGGGAAAATTCATTCGCATAACGATTATTTCGCATAACAATTATCCCTCTTGCACGGATTAAAATCGTTAACCGGGGGTCCACTGTATGTCAAACACGTTGGCTTGTAAGATGTATATATTATTATTATTATTATAATCAAGGGGGAAGCGCTAAACCCGTAGGATTATACAGCGCCTGTGGGGGGATGTGGAAGGTATTCAGGCTTAATTCAGGAAACTGGAGCACAGATCCAATTACCTGAATCAAGAGCCCCTCACCAGCATCAAGGAGCCTTCCTTGAGGGGTAAGATGTATATATACGACCGAAATAGTCAAAGGGTTAATGGTAAGCTTGCAGCATCCTGGTAAGCTTGCATCATACAGTCTCTTAGAGTTTCTAGTGATTATAGCATTCTACATTCTGTTAACCATTCCACTGTTTTAGAATGTATTTGAGAAGAAAATCATTCCTGTATCTCTTTGGCAGCTCTTCTTCCTTAGTATATTGTTACAGTCTGTCCTGCTAGTGGATGGGGTTTGGAAGTCCTTCATAGTCATCTCTCTCATTTTCTTTCATAATCTCGACTGTCGTTATTGTAATTAAATATACATGTTTATTTAAGCTTTACCGAGCTAAAGAGTACAGGCAGGCCCTGCTTTACAGCGTTTCATTAATACAGCGGTTTTCAATTATGCCCATTCTTCGTTTATTCAAGACTTCCTACAATATATTCACCACTCACTACAAGCTAAGGAAGAAAATATTTTAAGGTAATATGTGTACTGTATATGTATTTTTTAAGCCTAGCTCTACTGCTCACTTAATATATGACAGTGTACACATGTTATCAGACTTTCATATGCATTTGAAAATGAGAAAAGGCTGATTCACTGTACAGCAGTAGCCTGGAACCTAACCTGCTGTATAAGTGAGACCTCCTGTACTCCACATTTGCACAAAATTAACATAGATTATGCAACATTGAATATATTTGGTGAAAATGTAACTAAATAATAATTTACTTGAAATAATTTATTTAAATATTTGCTATGTTCATATCTGCAGAGTGGTATTCATAAAAATCAATTAGAATGGCTGTTCTTAACTTGGCTAAATGTAATTCAGATACTTACTGTTAGGTAATATTTACTAAAGTGAGAAAGGAAGTGTTCCAGCCACACCACACATTTTAATGTAATGTAAATTTACCCTTCACCTCAAACCACAGTTGGCTGGCCTGCCTGCCTGCCTGTCTGCAGTACAGATATCTGCATTTAGATTATGTACATTAAAATTTTGAAGTTGTCAAGGATTTTTGTTAATCTATATTCAATGACTACAATTCTCACCTAAATAAAAAGCTCTATCTTTACGACCATCTCTAGTAGAAGCTAAGAGAACACAACGAAAGTCATAGGCACTGCGTAGCTTTTCCAAAAGGTTGGCAACTGTTAGATCCTCAGGGGCTCGTGACATATATTCTGCAATGAAAGAATAAATGTATCATAATGTGAATAATTTTTTCACTCCAGTCTACATGATTACATAAACAATCTTAATTAAGCAACTAGTTTTAAGTCTACTTTTTATAGGACAGTCAAATAAATGTACAAGGTTTTTGAATACTGGTGTTGAGCATAACAGTGAGTGATGCATTTATTGTTTGCAGCAGTATTTGTATTATTAACCCTTTCATTCTACAGACCCCCTGAAATTAATATTGCTCAATGTCCACTTTTTTCAAGAAAAAAAATTATTTTAATATTTTTTCTTCTAAAATGGTAGAGAATCTTTTTCTGAAAATAATGATGCCAAAAGTACAAAATTTGACAAAAAACTTGCAGAATTATGTGGGTACAAATTTACTGGTCTGTGTACAATTTAAGCATCAGCGATTTTGCCCACTATCAGTCCTATTTTAAGCCAATTCTATTGCTCAATTTGATCAAATTCTTATTATTTCACTAATATACCTTCTGTTCTATTGATTTAGTACAAAAAAAACACTCATTCAACTATCAAAACTACTCTAAAAAGTACAGAGAATTCAGTAGTTTGGCTAATTTTACACAAAATTAAAAAAAAACTCCAATTTTAAAACAGTCCAAAATAAACACTGTAGATAGTGGAACCCCGGTTTTTGTCCTTAATCCGTTCCAGAAGGTCAGCAGAAAACCGATTTGTACGAAAATTGAAGTAACATTTTCCATAAGAAATAATGTAAATCCATTTAATCTGTTCCAGACACCCAAAAATATTAACAAAAAATACATTTTATAGAGAATAACTATAGTTTTACATACAGAAAACAATGACAATTTTTTTTTTTTTTTTCAACAAGTCGGCCGTCTCCCACCGAGGCAGGGTGACCCAAAAAAAATAAAGAAAATCCCCAAAAAGAAAATACTTTCATCATCATTCAACACTTTCACCACACTCGCACATTATCACTGTTTTTGCAGAGGTGCTCAGAATACAACAGTTTAGAAGCATACACATATAAAGATACACAACATATCCCTCCAAACTGCCAATATCCCAAACCCCTCCTTTAAAGTGCAGGCATTGTACAGTGGACCCCCGGTTAACGATATTTTTTCACTCCAGAAGTATGTTCAGGTGCCAGTACTGACCGAATTTGTTCCCATAAGGAATATTGTGAAGTAGATTAGTCCATTTCAGACCCCCAAACATACACGTACAAACGCACTTACATAAATACACTTACATAATTGGTCGCATTCGGAGGTGATCGTTATGCGGGGGTCCACTGTACTTCCCATTTCCAGGACTCAAGTCCGACTATATGAAAATAACCGGTTTCCCTGAATCCCTTCACTAAATATTACCCTGCTCACACTCCAACAGATCGTCAGGTCCCAAGTACCATTCGTCTCCATTCACTCCTATCTAACACGCTCATGCACGCTTGCTGGAAGTCCAAGCCCCTTGCCCACAAAACCTCCTTTACCCCCTCTCTCCAAATGATAAATATAAATGACTAATGAAGTGGATAAATGAACATTTAACATCACTTTTACCTTTACTGAAGACACTTGTTGGAGTATGGAAGACAGTGAGGAGGGGAGAAGGAGGAAAGGTTATTGTTTGGAAAGGGAATCCCCCTCCATAAGGACTTAAGGTATCAAAGCCCTGTCTGGGGTTACTTCTGTTCTTTGTCTTTTACTGGCACTAGGACCAGCTTGAGAGTCACTGGGCCCCTGTCGCACAAAAAATCTGTCCAGAGAGGCCTGTTTATGGCGTTTCTTTAAGATTTGCCTAAAATGGGACACGGCATTGTCATCGAACATGTTGCTTACACAGCTTGCAACAGCTTTGTTAGGGTGATATTTCTCCACAAAACTTTGTACCTCACTCCACTTTGCACAAATGGCCTTAACTGCTGAAGAAGGCACATTCTCCCCTCTCTCTTTCTCATCTGAAGCAATTTCCTCAGCTAAGGTCTGTTGCTGTTCCAGATGAAGGTCTTCCAGCTCTTCAGTGGTTAGCTCTTCCCTGTGGTCGTCCACCAACTCTTCCACATCCTGGCCACTCAGCTCCAACTCCATGGTCTTCCCCAAAGACACAATAGATTCCACAACAGGCATAGGGTCGTCAGGGTCAGCCTCAAACCCTTCAAAATCCTTCTCAACATCTTCGATTGTTTGCGATCTGTTTCGTTAGTACATTTACCCCTTTCGCAACATCAGCTTCCTTGATTTCTTTTTTCTTTGCCAGGATAGAACTGATCATTGATTTGGACTTCCCATACATACTGGTGAGCTCAGCCACACATACGCCACTTTCATATTTTTCTGTGAGTTCTTTCTTGAATTCTATCATGTTTCTCACCTTCTTTACCAAAGGGCTGGCACTCTGAACTTTCTTTGGCCCCACGGTGGCTTATTTAGCAGTCGCAAATATAAAAAACAATGGATTATTACAAAATATTTCAGATGAATGTGCAAAGTAATGCTCACTGTATGAGTAACAAAGGCAGACCGAGTCACGAATGTATGAGCTGCCGCGTCCCGCGGGTAGGCGTACGCGTCTGGTACGGATGATTTCCAAGCAGGTGTATGAAAATGGGGAAAATTTTACCAAAAAATGTTAAAAACTGAATTGTGTGATAACAGGACTGGACAAAAACTGGAGGTCCACTGCATTCCAGGCATTAAAATATTTCCTCTGTTCATCAGTATGTCCCCAGCCTCTCCTATATTACACCTGCCTTCTATTTTGAATTCATGATCATGCAAAAAACTGAAGATTCACCCTATTTTTGGACAATAAATAAAACCAGGAATGATTGGTTATGGTTTGTAGTCCCAACAACTGAATCAAGACTATTAAAAACCCATAAACCAGACTGGGGTGTATAGGGAGTCTTACTCATCAGAAAAATTGGCAAAAATCAAATATTTTCATGATTTTGAGGCTGATTTTAAGCTACTGGTCCTGGAACCAACCAAAATCATCTATTTAAATAGCATGTCTTCCATTCTATCAAATGATACCAATAAAACCACCCTAGAAAGTACCTCAAAGTCATTATTTTAAACCAAAAATAAGGTCAGAATTCTGTTTTTCCCATCATGCACTACATGGGGCAGTTTTTCTTTTTACTGTGCACACTCATCACACAGATCCATTCTCTCATCAAGGCCAAAAATTTATAGCTCTCAGCTTATCCGAATGAGCTGAGCTTAAGATATAGATCTGCATGGGGGACCCTGGCCCCAGTAACATAGACCTACGTGACAGACAGTGAAAGGGTTAAAGGAAACTTTAAAATGGAAAAGCTAACCATTCATTTAGATTCAAAGTGAACAATAATGTGCATATTGGACTAAAAGTATACCCTCATATTTATGGCAGGACTTTTTAAAAACAGATTTTTGGGATGAAAGTTTTCCCCTTAACTTATGACTATCAACGTGGCTAATAATTGGTGGTAGATTCTCAGCCCTATGTGGTGTTTTGTTTATATATTCATCAGCACTTAGTAATATTACACTGAACAACTAATTATTGCCCATTAATGAAGGGCTTCATATGGTAATCCTAACTCACCACAGTTTTCTCCATCTATTAGTTCAACAAACTTTACTTTTGCCTCTGAACGCTGTGGTGCTATACGAGTTCTGTCTGGCAACTGCCAGAGCTCAAGAGACTTGATACGAAGGTCTGATTGTCGTGTTTCAATCATTTGAGTATCCTGGCAAAAGATTTGAATTTTTCGCAAGCTCACCATCTGACGGAACCCTAACCTGCAAAGGAAGAAATACGATCTTACATTTTTTATTTCTTTAATTAAAAGGACAAAGTTTAATCAGTTTTGTCCTGAAGCTCAAGCAGATAGTTCAAGTGCTTTGACATATAATAATAATCTTAACACTTTCTTATGAAGGCAGCTGTAGCATCCACTAAAAACCAGTGATAAACACAACATTCCAAAATTACTACATAAGTCTTCTTTGTGTAGAAAAGTATGAGTTATTGTTATTTTTTTAAAATTCATTAACAAATTTTAACCAGAAGACATTCTGGTTGTGTGTGTGTGTATGCCTTTAAGTAGTCAATCATGTGGAGTCCTATCAAAACTGAAGACATAATGCAACTTCATAATTTTATCAAAATATTTTGTCTTAGAGGCATACTGGCCAGGTTGTAGCAGCAACCTCCAAAATTCTTTTCACAGTGATTATGTATGAGTGATGGTGAAAGTGTTGAATGATAATGAAAGTATTTTTCTTTCTTTTTGGGTCACCTTGCCTCGGTGGGAAACAGCCAGTGTTAAAAAAAAAAGTCTTAGCAGTGTTTCAGGAAAAGCAACTGAGAATGAGTGTTTACCATTAATGCCAGCTTCAAGTTCTACAATTATAACAAAGGACTGATTGTTAATATTAATACAAATGACATATTTCCTTTAATGGTCTATATACTTAACTCTTTTGGGATAAATAAACCCACATGGGGCAACAAACCACTGAAGCGAGTACTGTAATATAAATTGTGATTTAACACTGAGGCTGCAGATATAAAATGTCATCAACTTCCCACACCACTAGTTCTCAGTGCATAAGCATCCCATGCCTTATGTGGCCTGTGGCCTGGTGGCAAAAGCTCTTGCTTCACAGAGTGAGGGTCCAAGTTCGATTCCTGGCTAGAGTAGAAACATGGGCATGTTTCCTTACACTGGTTGTCTATGTTCACCCATCAGTAATAATGGGTACCTGGGTGTTAGTCAACTGGTGTGGGTTGCATCCTGGGACAAAATTGACTTAATTTGCCTGAAATGCTCTGTATAGCAAGCAGCTTTCTGTGTAGTATGTCACTGACCTCACCAAGGCCTGTATACTTTGTACATGTACTTGTAGAAATAAACATGTATTATATTATTACTCGTGTGTTAGTGAATAGACTTTTAGTCTTTTCACTGGCCCATCTCACGTCTGGATAGAAACCATGACACCCAAGAGGAATACAAATACACTTCCTCCTATATGTTTTTTTTTTTTTTGGGTGTGATGAGACTCAGTCCATGAGATGGTTGGATTTGTCTCTGTGGTTAATAGAGGAATATATTAAGATTACTTGATGTACCCTACAGGCATATCTGTTCTCATTCTATTTAGGAGGTCATGAGAAGTTTCACCAACATGGACTTTGCATTCTTTACAAGATAATGTGTAGATACCAACTGTACTGGGTTTAAGGCAGCAAGAGCTGGGCCCTAATTATATCTGGTAGTTTTAGAAGAGACAGCTGCTATGTCAATGTTGGCTCTATGCAGTATGGGGACACTGATTTAAGTTGCAGGGCCAGCAGGAAAGAGGATGAATCTCTAAAGTTGGAGTTGGTGTGAAGATACATACATACAATTAGAATTAATGAGGAATGCCACCTCTACTACAAGATTCTTGAGATCTAAGAAAAAAATAGAAAATATAATTGGAACTATTATATTGAGTGAGAGCTACTTACTCATCATTTGATGTGCAAATGTAATCAAAGAATTCTTTCTCAGCTCTGAGGTGCTCAAGAGGTACCAATTCTGTCACATCCATGGATGAACTCAATCCTATGAGTCGCTCATTCATTTCAAACAGATATCTATAGACATTGTCTACGTCATCCCGTTTCCATTTGCAAATAATATACCTGAAAAAAAAAAAATTATTTCCTTTTGTTCCAAAACCATCAGAAGCTCAAGGTTAAAGTATAAAATTCGAAAAAGCACTTTAGAGGACATTAAAGAATTAAAATGAGCTCCCCTCCCCCCAATTTATGCAATGTATGATGAGTACTATTAATGGGAAGTGCTAAACCCTTAGGGATCAAACAGCACTGATCAATATAACACAAAATTTCACAAGGTGACAGATGAAACCACAGGGTGATGTGGGAGCTGTATATTTTGGCTTCTAACTAAAGACCTATAATCTGGTGAAGAGGGCCTCAGTGGTAGACAAAAATATACAGCTCTCCTTTCAGTGTGACAGATGTTGCAAATGTATGGAATAGGTGGCTGGTTCCTTAAAACAGTCAAGAGCTTTTATGTGGATAGTGAGGCACAGGTTAAGGTATGTAGGAGAGAGGGATATTATTTTCCAGTAAAAGTAGGCCTTAGACAGGGATGTGTAATGGCACCACGGTTAACATAATCTATAGACGGGGTTGTAAAACAAGTGAATGGCTAGGGTGTTAGGGAGAGGTTTGGGATTGAGTGGGAGTGCACTGTTGCTTTTTGACAGTCAATGACATGGTTCTTTTGGGAGATTCAGAAGAGAAGTTACAAAGGTTGGTAAATGAATTTGGGAGGATATGTAAATATGTAAATAGTGGAATGATGATGTAAAGAGAGTAGTAAGGGAGAAAAAGTTAGCATATGAGAAGTTTTTACAAAGTAGAAGTGATGCAAGGAGGGAAGAGTATATGGAGAAAAAGAGAGAAGTTAAGAGAGTGGTGAAGCAATGTAAAAAGAGAGCAAATGAGAGAGTGGGTGAGATGTTATCAACAAATTTTGTTGAAAATAAGAAAAAGTTTTGGAGTGAGATTAACAAGTTAAGAAAGCCTAGAGAACAAATGGATTTGTCAGTTAAAAATAGGAGAGGAGAGTTATTAAATGGAGAGTTAGAGGTATTGGGAAGATGGAAGGAATATTTTGAGGAATTGTTAAATGTTGATGAAGATAGGGAAGCTGTGATTTCGTGTATAGGGCAAGGAGGAATAACATCTTGTAGGAGTGAGGAAGAGCCAGTTGTGAGTGTGGGGGAAGTTCGTGAGGCAGTAGGTAAAATGAAAGGGGGTAAGGCAGCCGGGATTGATGGGATAAAGATAGAAATGTTAAAAGCAGGTGGGGATATAGTTTTGGAGTGGTTGGTGCAATTATTTAATAAATGTATGGAAGAGGGTAAGGTACCTAGGGATTGGCAGAGAGCATGCATAGTTCCTTTGTATAAAGGCAAAGGGGATAAAAGAGAGTGCAAAAATTATAGGGGGATAAGTCTGTTGAGTGTACCTGGTAAAGTGTATGGTAGAGTTATAATTGAAAGAATTAAGAGTAAGACGGAGAATAGGATAGCAGATGAACAAGGAGGCTTTAGGAAAGGTAGGGGGTGTGTGGACCAGGTGTTTACAGTGAAACATATAAGTGAACAGTATTTAGATAAGGCTAAAGAGGTCTTTGTGGCATTTATGGATTTGGAAAAGGCGTATGACAGGGTGGATAGGGGGGCAATGTGGCAGATGTTGCAACTGTATGGTGTAGGAGGTAGGTTACTGAAAGCAGTGAAGAGTTTTTACGAGGATAGTGAGGCTCAAGTTAGAGTATGTAGGAAAGAAGGAAATTTTTTCCCAGTAAAAGTAGGCCTTAGACAAGGATGTGTGATGTCACCGTGGTTGTTTAATATATTTATAGATGGGGTTGTAAGAGAAGTAAATGCGAGGGTCTTGGCAAGAGGCGTGGAGTTAAAAGATAAAGAATCACACACAAAGTGGGAGTTGTCACAGCTGCTCTTTGCTGATGACACTGTGCTCTTGGGAGATTCTGAAGAGAAGTTGCAGAGATTGGTGGATGAATTTGGTAGGGTGTGCAAAAGAAGAAAATTAAAGGTGAATACAGGAAAGAGTAAGGTTATGAGGATAACAAAAAGATTAGGTGATGAAAGATTGAATATCAGATTGGAGGGAGAGAGTATGGAGGAGGTGAACGTATTCAGATATTTGGGAGTGGACGTGTCAGCGGATGGGTCTATGAAAGATGAGGTGAATCATAGAATTGATGAGGGAAAAAGAGTGAGTGGTGCACTTAGGAGTCTGTGGAGACAAAGAACTTTGTCCTTGGAGGCAAAGAGGGGAATGTATGAGAGTATAGTTTTACCAACGCTCTTATATGGGTGTGAAGCGTGGGTGATGAATGTTGCAGCGAGGAGAAGGCTGGAGGCAGTGGAGATGTCATGTCTGAGGGCAATGTGTGGTGTGAATATAATGCAGAGAATTCGTAGTTTGGAAGTTAGGAGGAGGTGCGGGATTACCAAAACTGTTGTCCAGAGGGCTGAGGAAGGGTTGTTGAGGTGGTTCGGACATGTAGAGAGAATGGAGCGAAACAGAATGACTTCAAGAGTGTATCAGTCTGTAGTGGAAGGAAGGCGGGGTAGGGGTCGGCCTAGGAAGGGTTGGAGGGAGGGGGTAAAGGAGGTTTTGTGTGCGAGGGGCTTGGACTTCCAGCAGGCATGCGTGAGCGTGTTTGATAGGAGTGAATGGAGACAAATGGTTTTTAATACTTGACGTGCTGTTGGAGTGTGAGCAAAGTAACATTTATGAAGGGATTCAGGGAAACCGGCAGGCCGGACTTGAGTCCTGGAGATGGGAAGTACAGTGCCTGCACTCTGAAGGAGGGGTGTTAATGTTGCAGTTTAAAAACTGTAGTGTAAAGCACCCTTCTGGCAAGACAGTGATGGAGTGAATGATGGTGAAAGTTTTTCTTTTTCGGGCCACCCTGCCTTGGTGGGAATCGGCCGGTGTGATAATAAAAAAAAAAAAAAAATGTAAATAATGGAAATTAAAAGTAAACACAGAAAAGAGCAAGGTGATAAGGGCCTGAATATTAGACTGGAGAGAGGGAGTATGGAAGAAGTAAATTTTTTCTTTCAACAAACTGGCCACCTTCCACCATGGTACGGTGACCCATAAAAGAAGAAACATTTTCACCGTCACTCACTCTCATCACTTGTTTCGCCAGAGGGGTGCTGATACTACAGTCCAAAACTGCAAACATCCCCACCCCTCCTTCAGAGTGCAAGTGCTGTACTTCCCACCTCCAGAAATCAAGTCTGGCTAACCAGTTTTCTAATTCCCTTCATAAATGTTACCTTGCTCACACTCCAACAGCACATCAGCTCATAAAAACCATCTGCCTTTACTCACTCCTATTTAACATGCTCACATACACTTGCTGGATGTCTAAGCCCATTGCATGCAAAGCCTCCTTTGCCTCCTCCTCCCAACCTGGATAATAATTTTAGTAGCCCCGCACCTCCTAATCTCCAAACTACGCATTCTCTGCATAATATTCACACCACACTTTGTCCTCAGACACAACATCTCCACTGCCTCCAACCTCCTCCTTGCTACAACATTCGCAACCCATGCTCCATACCTATATAAGAGTGTTGGTACCACTACACTCTTATATATTTTTATTTTTACTTCCATGGATAACATTCTTCATCTCCCCAGATACCTCAGTGCCCCACTCACCTTCACCCCCCTCCCTCATCAATTCTGTGGCTCAGCTCATCTTTCATAAACCCATCTGCTGACAAGTTCACTCCCAAACATCTGAACACGTTCACTTTCTCCACACTCCATCCAATCTGATATCTAATCTTTCATTAACTAAATTTTTTTTGTTACCCTCATGACCTTGCTCTTTCCAAGGTTGGAACAAGGTCATAAGGGTCACAGAAAAATGTAGGTCATGAAAGAGGAAGTAAATGTGTTCAGATATTTGGGAGTAGACTTGTTGACAGATAGTTCTATGAGAGATGAGGTGAACCATGGGACTGTTGAGGGGTAAAAGATGAGTAATGCACTGAAGCATCTGAAAAGACAAAGACCATTATCTCTAGAGGCAAAAAAGGGAATGCACCAGAGTACAGTGGTACCAACAATGTAATATGGGCATGAAGCAAGACTTGAATATTGCAGCAAGGAGAAGGGTAGAGGTGGCAGAGATGTCTTGTTTGAAGGCAATATGTGTTGTGAATATTATGCAGAGAATTCAGAGTTTGGAGATTAGGAGGAGGTACGGAGTCACTAAAAGTATTATTCAAAGGGCTGAGGAGATGCTGTTGAGCTGGTCTGAATATTTAAAGGGGATAGAGAAAAATAGGATGACTAGGTGGGAGTATGAATCTGAGTTTTAGGGAAGGAGGGTTAGTGTCATCATAGGAAAGGTTAGAGGGAGGGGTTAAAAGTGTTTTTTTTTTATTTTTTTATTCACCGGTTTTTAGTACCCACAGAAAGAGATTTATTCATGTCTTTAACCAAGTTAGAAAGCTTACCTTTCTGAATTTGCAGGTCTGCTTGTGTTGGGCTTATGGAGACAAACATATTTAAAACAGCGATACATCAGGTACACTAGGCCAACACTAAATGTTGTGAACACATCAAAAAGTTTGCACACAAAATGGCCATCTGAAATCAGACTTTGATATAAGCAAGTATACATGTGTATAAGAAATAACTATAAATAATAAATCATCAAATATTTTAATTATACCTACAGTATGTGAAGACATCTTTGTGGAATATTTAGCATCAAATTTCATAAAAAGCTATTACAGTAGCTCAAGGTACTTAGTATATTAATGCACTACCAATAAATGCTGCAAATGGCATTAAAATCTAAAATTTCCAGTATGTTACAATCCACTTACAACCTCACTGAAATGTTGAAATATATGGTAAAACAAGGTTTCTTATTTTTTTTGCAATGAACCTTGTAATGCATATAGAAGGATATTTTATAAAACATACTTTTAACTATGTAATGCATTTTGATTCATATTGGTGTGGTGACAATACAACTACATGACTCGTGCAATACTCCTTGTAGAAATCATCATCACAATGTTTTTCAGTTCATATTATTATTATAATAAAAAAGAAGCGCTAAGCCACAAGGACTATACAGCTTTCAGTTCATAAAGTGAGAATGCACTTGACAGAAACAATTCAAGTTTTGTTCATCACATCTCAAATTTCATGCCTTTTTTAAATAACTTATTTTCAGCATTTAATGTAAATGAATTCATTAAAGTTGATACAGCAAGACCAACATACCTGTTCTCACTATTCCTAATGCAACTATGCACTGACAAAGATACAACTGTTTTGATAATATTTCTTGTATGTTCTCTTGGCCCTCAACACTAAACCCTCCATCTGCCATCATGAAGTGAACACCTTTTCCTTTAGTCGTCGTTCGTACAAACTTAACAAAGTTTGTAATGTTGCTTGGCTTAAACACATCTCCATCACCCTCTTGCCCATTTATACCTGGTGAAAATTGAATGAGGAAAAATTTAATTCTAGGGATAATGTAGGAAAAGCTAAGAGCTACTATATTAACCCCTTGAGGGTCCAGAGGCAAAATTTCAGTGTGACAGCCAGGGTCCAAGAATTTTCAAAAAAAATTTTTTGTTATTGTTTCTTATGAAATGGTAGAGAATCTTTTTCTGAAGGTAATAAAGCAAAAAGTACAAAATTTGATGGAAAACTGACAAAATTATGCTCTCGTGAATTTTGGTGCATCAGCAATTTTGCTAACTTTAACTCCCATTTTAGGCCAATTACATCATTCCAGTCGACCAAATTCTTAGCTATTTCGCTAGTATTACTTTTATTTTATCGATTGAGCACAAGAAATCGCCCAGTCAACTGTTTCAACTACCCAATAAAGTGATCGGAAATTGGTAATTTGGCCAATTTAACACAAAGTTCAAAATATTCCAATTTCAAAATAGGGTCCTGAATGAACAAAGCAGGCATTCCTGGCACTAAACTAACATTTCCTCTGTTTATTAGTTATGTTTTCAGGCTTTACAAATGAATTCCATTTTGATTTTTTATTCACATTATTTTCATTCACACCAAAAAATAGATTTACTGTTATGCAATGTTGTAATAATTGTATAAATAATATCAGCACATTTATGAACGTATATTAGACCCACCAACAGATGCGTATTACACTTGTGATGACATTTGTTTACTCTTGAACATTGGCAAAAATTTAACATTCCCACTACTTTGAGCTCAGTTTCAAGCCATTTTCAGTACTAAAACCAATCAAAATCATCTCTATTTCTGTAACATATCTTCCATTCTATCAAAGAAGACCAAGAAATTGTGAATACAACGGTTAGAAACATACAAAAAACACCACAATGTCGCTGTTTTAATCCAAAATTATGGTCGCAGTTTTTTTCTCTCATTATGCACTGCTTGTTGCAGGATTTGTTTTATGTGGTGCACACTTAACACATAGATGTCTCTCATATCTAGGTCCAAATTTACTGCTTGCATTTTATCTGAGCGAGCTGAGCTCATGGCATAGATTTATGGTTCGGACCCTGGCTTCAAAGCTGTAGATCTACAGGACAGACCCTCAAAGGGTTAAGGAGCTCTAGATGGAACGTAGTTCCTACGATAAAGAAGTAATTCATTACCTTACGGTTACCTTGAATGTACTACAAGAAATGCACTGACCAAAAAATGTGAAGGAAAGGCTGGCAAGAACCACTATATCATTGTTATGCAATACGCAATTTTCAATGAAAATAAGAAGCAACCAAATTTAGCAACAAGACTGGTGCCACTGAACTTGTTAAGTGTTGCAAGATCACGATGAGTAAAGAGACAATGATGTGATCAGTTAAGTATGAAGTGCAGCATGTAATAGACTGAGTACAAAGTACAGGATATGATGGGCTGGGTACAAAGTACATACTGTACTATAGTTGTATCAAACATACAAATACAGTACTATCCTTGTATGACTGAGTAGTGTGTGTAAACACAGGATCTGGTTACCAACTAATCAGACAAATAAAAGCTATACCATCTCTTTTTTCAGTAATAGCTGTGTCACAAAGCCAAGGAGTAAGAAGGCTACTAGAATTCTTGGCATTTATGGGCTTCTTAAATAATGTAGAAATATACAGATGTTGTTCTTCAAGGATGACCAAAGCTGTCTTTTAATTTAGCACAAGGTACCATTTACTATCTAGCTAGACAAGAGATTTAACAATCCTATGTTAATACATATCGATGGTTTGTGGATCATTGCCGCCTCAACGCTGGTCTCGGAGATATTACAGGAATACAAACCATGAAAAAATGCAGGAAAGCAAACAGGCATGTACTGAATGTAAGTAAAAGATTGCAAGATTTACCCTTCTTCTTACATGTTCATGAGACAAAAAGAAAAGACGAAAACCTTAGTCAGTGCACAAAAAAAAAAAAAAAAAACTTTCATTTACTCATATGATGGGAAGATACTACCTCCTGTGCTAAATGCTGTCTACCAACTTTCTATCAACTCTTGTGTTACAATTAAATGGAGTATCAACGGAATATCACTTTCTTGGATCAGGCTCTGATCCACCAGGAGGCCTGGTCACAGACCGGGCTGCAGGGGCGTTGACCCCCGGAACTCTCTCCAGGTAAACTCCAGGTAAACATGAAAAACTGCCTTTTACTACCAAAGCAAATTAAAGAGCATCTGCTTTTAGCATGAAGTACAGTAAGGCCCCGCTTTACGGCGTTTCACCTTACGGCGTTCCGCTAATACGGCAATGTCAAATTATGACCAAAATTTGCTATACGGCAAGCGGTCTTTCAAATACGGCGCCCCCCACCCGGTTTGTTTACATTTTCCGTGACAACATCTATTATGTCAGGAAACTTTCCAAAATTTCAAGTGTTTTAAAGTTACTGCATATTTTATATGTATTCTGATAATTATATTTATGTGTACCTGTACCTAAATATACTTACACACTGTGCTGGTGTGCAGGTACACATTAAACGCTAAGTCTCTACTCATGATGCCAATACTACGTAATAATCACTCTTGGGCACACTAAATGTCTTATTTTACATCAATATAGGCATTTTCATTAATCCCTCTGTTTTTCTCAAAATTATATATGAAACCCATTACATAGCATATAAACATGATACATACACTCACAGAGTAAAAACTGATGTAAATATGAGATTTGTTTACAAAGCAGCTGTGTAGGTAGTGTCGGAAGAATTACGTTTTCTCTAGTCAAACACTGGGGGGTAACTGTAGAAAAATATTCTTTTCGTATGCCTTTACTCTATGTATAGCAATTCACGACCCTTGTGGGTTTAGTGCTTATAATAAATAATAATAATAATAATAATAATTATTATTATTAACATTAATATTATTATTATTATTATTAATAATAATAATAATAATAATATTATTATTATTAACATTAATAATAATAATAATATTATTATTATTATCTTCATTCACTCTAAAAATGTGTTGCTGTTTGTTTATTCTGAACTAACTTGTACAACTTGTACACAATGTAAGAGTACAGTGGACCCCCGGTTAACGATATTTTTTCATTCCAGAAGTATGTTCAGGTGCCAGTACTGACCGAATTTGTTCCCATAAGGAATATTGTGAAGTAGATTAGTCCATTTCAGACCCCCAAACATACACGTACAAACGCACTTACATAAATACACTTACATAATTGGTCGCATTGGGAGGTTATCGTTAAGCGGGGGTCCACTGTATTATTGAAAAAAAAAATATTGAGGTAAATGTTTTACAAACTCTTACAAATGGACGTGAATGAACTAAAAGTAGACACATATTAATACACATTTATTTCGCCTGACCAAGTGATCGTCCACTACCTGTTCAGTTTGTGTTCTTACATTGTCTCAACTCTGTATCTCGTTCTCTCTCTCATTTACTCTTTCGTTAACTAGTTGGCTCTCATTGACGATGGCGTCTAAGGTTAGCTGTGATAAAAAGAGAAGTCGTAAGCCTCTTGCTTTAAGTGCCAAGTTAGAGGATGATGGTGTGCTATTCTCACACATTAACATTAATATTTTAAGGTAAGTAATAAGTGTACTCTGTGTGTATCTTACCTTTTATTGTGCTTTTAATGCCTATTTCTATTGCTAACTTAATATAAGTTAGTGTAAACTTGTTGTCTGACATTTATTGCATATTTTATATGCTCTGATAATAATACTTGTGGAGCCGGGTGGAGGGACAACATTACGTTTTCTCTGTTCAGCCATCAGAGAAAACGTGTATGAATCTGCGTTTGGCCCAGCCACTCCCCCACTCCGCTTTTGTTTACAATTTTCGGCATGAATTATTCATTACTTCTACCTTCGTTTATGATGGCATCTGAAGGTAGTTGTTAGAAATGATTAAATTCAGTGAACAAGGCATGTCAATGTTAATAATATGGCTCTGGGCCACAGTGTAGGTAGCTGGTAGGTGTAGCCCAGGCGGGCTACCTCCCGGCTACACCTACCGGCTACCTATGCTGACTTTATACAAATAAATACTACTCACCTCTCTTTCTATATTAAGACTACACATATTTTAAGGTAAATAATGAGTGTACTGTATGTGCATTTTACCTCTCTGGGATGTTTTAAATATCGTATATTAAGTATGAGACGGGGAGCCAGGGCTACCTACACCAGGACTACCTGCACCTGACTTCCTACAAATAAGTACTACTCACCTCTCTCCCTACATTAAGATTACAAATACTTTAAGATAAGTAATGAATTTACTGTGACTGTATTTTACTTTGAGTGTTTTTAATGCCTAGTTCTATTACTAACTTAATATAGTTTAGTGTAAACTTGTTGTCTGGCATTTATATGCATTTATAAATGGAAAAAAATGGAGTTCTGCCTTCCGGCGATGTCTGCTTTCCGGCGACAGCCTGGAACCTAACCCGCCGTATAAGTGGGGCCCTACTGTATTCTGGATCCCCACCCACAATACTGCCAATGAACCAAATCCTTTCTGAGTAAGCCTTCACTTAGTGTGCAGAATACATTCTTGAGAGTGAGCAATATCCAACATAGTGTTCAATTCAAAGTACAGTGGTACCTTGACTTACGATTGCCCCAACTTATGAGTTTTCCGAGTAATGAGCCATCACTCGGTTTTTTTTTGCTTTGAGCTGCAAGCCAAATTCCGAGTTACGAGCGAGCTTCACATACTCCGCCATTAGTTGACAGTGTATCTGAAGTCAAATCCAACTCTTTGCCAAGAGGAATGTCAGGTGCTTCGTCCCATCCCACATGCTCTTCCAAGACATAACTGGAAGAATAATACTCCCACACTGATCCCAGACTGTAGTGAGGCACTTCGTCCCTTGTTTGGTTCTCGTATAATTCTGGGGAAGAGGTAACTTCCATTTCATCACTCAGAATTTTTCCAGAAACATTAAGGTGGGTGGAGTAGTGATAGTGGTGGGTGGAGTAGTGATGGTGGTGGGTATAGTAGTAATAGTGGTGGGTGGAGTAGTGATGGTGGTGGGTAGAGTAGTAATAGTGGTGGGTGGAGTAGTAATAGTGGTGGGTGGAGTAGTGATGGTGGTGGGTAGAGTAGTAATAGTGGTGGGTGGAGCAGTAATAGTGGTGGGTGGAGTAGTAATAGTGGTGAGTGGAGTAGTGATGGTGGTGGGTAGAGTAGTAATAGTGGTGGGTAGAGTAGTAATAGTGGTGGGTGGAGTAGTAATAGCGGTGGGTGGAGTAGTGATGGTGGTGGGTGGAGTAGTAATAGTGGTGGGTGTAGTAGTAACAGTGGTGGGTGGAGTAGTGATGGTGGTGGGTAGAGTAGTAATAGTGGTGGGTGGAGTAGTAATAGTGGTGGGTGGAGTAGTGATGGTGGTGGGTGGAGTAGTAATAGTGGTGGGTGGAGTAGTGATGGTGGTGGGTTGAGTAGTGATGGTGGTGGGTGGAGTAGTAATAGTGGTGGGTGGAGTAGTAATAGTGGTGGGTGGAGTAGTAATAGTGGTGGGTGGAGTAGTGATGGTGGTGGGTAGAGTAGTAATATTGGTGGGTGGAGTAGTGATGGTGGTGGGTAGAGTAGTAATAGTGGTGGGTGGAGTAGTAATAGTGGTGGGTGGAGTACTGATAATGGTGGGTGGAGTACTGATAATGGTGGGTGGAGTAGTGATGGTGGCAAATGGAGTAGTGATAGTGGTGGGTGGAGTCATCATGGTGGTGGGTGGAGTAGTGATGGTGGTGGAGTAGTCATAATGGTGGGTGGAGTAGTAATAGTGGTGGGTGGAGTAGTAATAGTGGTGGGTGGAGTAGTAATAGTGGTGGGTGGAGTAGTAAGTGGTGGGTGGAGTAGTGATGGTGGTGGGTAGAGTAGTAATAGTGGTGGGTGGAGTAGTAATAGTGGTGGGTGGAGTAGTGATGGTGGTGGGTAGAGTAGTAATAGTGGTGGGTGGAGTAGTAATAGTGGTGGGTGGAGTAGTAATAGTGGTGGGTGGAGTAGTGATGGTGGTGGGTAGAGTAGTAATAGTGGTGGGTGGCATAGTAATAGTGGTGGGTGGAGTAGTAATAGTGGTGGGTGGAGTAGTAATAGTGGTGGGTGGAGTAGTAATAGTGGTGGGTGGAGTAGTAATAGTGGTGGGTGGAGTAGTAATAGTGGTGGGTGGAATAGTGATGGTGGTGGGTGGAGTACTGATAGTGGTGGGTGTAGTAGTGATGGTGGTGGGTGGAGTAGTGATGGTGGTGGGTGGAGTACTGATAATGGTGGGTGGAGTACTGATAATGGTGGGTGGAGTACTGATAATGGTGGGTGGAGTACTGATAATGGTAGGTGGAGTAGTGATGGTGGTGGATGGAGTAGTCATAATGGTGGGTGGAGTAGATAAGGTATTGGGTGTAGTGAGGGTAGTAGGTGTAGTAGAGATGGTAGTGGGTGGAGTAGTGAGGGTGGTGGGTGTAGTAGTGAAGGTGGTGGGTGGAGTACTGATAGTGGTGGGTGGAATAGTGAAGGTGGTAGGTGGAGTAGAGATGGTGGTGGGTGTAGTAGAGATGGTGGTGGGTGTAGTAGAGATGGTGGTGGGTGTAGTAGAGATGGTGGTGGGTGTAGTAGAGATGGTGGTGGGTGTAGTAGAGATGGTGGTGGGTGTAGTAGAGATGGTGGTGGGTGTAGTAGAGATGGTGGTGGGTGGAGTAGTGAGGGTGGTGGGTGTAGTAGAGATGGTGGTGGGTGTAGTAGAGATGGTGGTGGGTGTAGTAGAGATGGTGGTGGGTGTAGTAGAGATGGTGGTGGGTGTAGTAGAGATGGTGGTGGGTGTAGTAGAGATGGTGGTGGGTGTAGTAGAGATGGTGGTGGGTGTAGTAGAGATGGTGGTAGGTGTAGTAGTGAAAGTGGTGGTTGGAGTATACAATATTTCTTATTTATAAATACATTTTTCTTATTTAAAAGCCTGAAACCAAGAAATTGGGGTGGCTTTTGGGGGGCTGGAACGTATTAATGGCATTTCAATTAATTTCAAAGAGGAGAATTGATTTGATATACAAGCAAATTGAGTTACGAGCTCAATCACGGAATGAATTAAACTCGTAAGTCAAGGTACCACTGTGCATATATCTTTCTATGGTTAAATAAAAAAGTTAGAATACAGTACATAACAGCAAGAAAATTGGTTATACTGTAGCTATGAAATCACTATACAGAATAAAATGTAACAATACAAATGTAGAAATATTAATGCATGTAACACACTTCATAAAAAACTTACCATAATGAGGTTCAAAAAACTCTGCTGGTGCAGCAAAGAAGTCATGAAGTTTAAAGTCATTCTCTCTAAGGGTAAAACCAAAGCCCTTTGCATCACAGAAACCACCAGAATCTGTTTTCCGGCGCCATAATACATACTCTGAGAACCCTCCAGGGGCTGCACACACATCAGCAAAATACAGTAAATCTTCTGGACCAATTAGAGTTTCCTAGAAATAATTAAAGAAAAAAAAAAAAGTCAGAGAACAGAGTGTTTAAATAGACTCAGGAAATTGTAATAACAGTTGTACACAAAGAATAAAAAGGCACAATACTTTAACTTATTAATGGTCCAAGATGGACCAAAATGTCATCATAAGTTTCTTTCTCCTGTCTATGGGTTATTTGTGTACAATTGTACACAACTTGTGCAGTGGGCAAAATTCAAGCCCAAGCTAAGCCAGTCCTAAAACTAGCACTGGTTTGTTAATTTTAAATTTGGCTAGCTATAGGTTTGAATCCTAGCCATACCATGAAAAGTGTTTAAAAAGATGTCCATATATTGTAGCTATACTTTTTACTCTCATGTGTTATTGTAAATTAGGAAAATGGTGTGGCCCCATTTAACAACCAGGGTGCATTGCTGAGAAATCACTCATTAAGTCAGGATGCATTCTAAAGAGATTGTTAACTAAGGATACATTTTAGAGAAATTGTTAACTGAGGATACATTCTAGAGAACTAATCTGTTAACTGAGGATACATTCTTAGCTGATATTAAGTTTGCCATGTGCTAAAATATAATACGTACTCCAACTGCCTCTGTTGATATATAAAAAAATCACTGATCAATTTGAACCAACTAAGACATATATACAGGTCGGCCATCACTAATCCGGCATCACTGGGACCTGTAGTATGCCGGATTAGTGAGTTTGCCAGATTACAAATTGGTTAAGTTAGAATACACTTTATTAACCTATCAATAGACTCTTTCTGCTACATCTTCCTCATTTTCATCACTTTCTCCACTGGCTTTCTGCTGTGGATTTACAGCCATCTGCAGAATTTCTGAGTCAGTATAATGATGAAATTTGAAATTATGCTAGCTGAAATTAGTGCCAGATTACTGATGGAACCAGATAACTGATTGCCGGATTAGTGATGGCCGACCTGTATTAAGTATAGTCTGTAAGTATACTATTAGGTTTAGTCTGCCCATAATGCCTCGGCATGATAGTGGCTTTCTTTGCACTTGCAAATCAATATTGTAATTAAACATTGTAAACTATGCATGGAAATAGACTCCTTATAACATGTTAGTTACACATTATAAACTTGGCAAAGAAATAAAATTTTGAATTTGAAATAGTTTAAGTGAATTTTACTTTGGCAGTCTTATAAAGGATTCAATTAAATGCCATAATCAGAAAACAAATTCATATTTCCTGCTTTATTTTACCCCCCAAAAATATATACAGTCCAGGTATTTTTTTTTCAAATGGAGTACTTATTATATTAATTATTATTATTACGTACTAGGTACCTAGAATGGACTCGGAGCATATCCTCCCTTTTTTTTGTGCCTGTACCCACCTATATGTGGCTGCAGGGGTTGAGTTACAACTCCTGGCCCCGCCTCTTCGCTGGTCACTACTAGGTCCACTCTTTCCAGGCTTCAAGAGCCTCTACCACTTCACTCTCCAGATTGTTAAATTTCCTGTCAACTTCAAGCTATGCTCTCTTGTTCCTATTTCCCATTTCTGAAATGTGCTATCCCTGTTCACCTTGTGAATTCCTCTCAGTATTTTGTACATTGTTATCATATCATCCCCAGTCCTCCTGTCAACTAGTGTCATCAGGTTGAGTTCCCTTAACCTTTCCTCATAGGACATACCCCTCAGTTGTGGGACTAGTTTGCTGAAAAACCTCTGCACTTTCTCCAATTTCTTGATATATTTGACCAGGTGTGGATTCCATACTGATGCTGTGTACTCCAATATAGGCCTGATGTACATGGTGTAAGAGTGTAGTAAGCAACTAATTACTTAAGATGTTGAAAAGCTATCCTTAGATTTGCAAGACATGCATCTGATGAAGCAGATAGTTTGTTGATGTGTGCCTCAGGGGATGTGCTTAGTATGATACTCACCCTATAGTCCTTCTCCTTGAATGAGGTTTGCAGCCTCTGCCCCCTGAGCCTGTACTCCGTCTGCAATCTTCTTTGTCCTTCCCCAGGCTTCATAATTTCTCAATTTGTGAGATTAAATTCCAGGAGCTATTTGTTAGACTAGGTCTGTAGCATGTCCAGATCTATCTGTGTGTGTGTTTGTACGTGTGAGCGCTCTTCCTGTTCCATGAGTTTTATCATACCTCTTCTTAAAGCTATGTATGGATCCTGCCTCTACTACATCTCTTCGCAGACTATTCCACTTCCTGATAACTCTGTGACGTAAGAAATACTTCCTACCATCACTGTGATTCATCTGAGTCTTTAACTTCCAACTGTGACCCCTTGTTGCTATGTCCCATCTCTGGAACATCCTGTCTCTGTCCACCTTGTCGATTCCTCTCAGTATTTTATATGACGTTATCATATCCCCCTATCTCTCCTGTCCTCCAGTGTCGTCAGGTCGATTTCCCTTAACCTCTCCTCATAGGACACGCCTCTTGGCTCCGGGACCAGTCTTCCTGCAAACTTTTGCACTTTCTCTAGCTTCCTTACGTGCTTGACTAGGTGTAGATTCCAAACTGGTGCTGCATACTCCAATACAGGCCTAACATACACGGTGTACAGGGTCTTGAACAATTCTTTATTGAGATGTCGGAATGCTGTTCTTAGGTTTGCTAGGCCCCTGTATGCTGCAGCAGTTATTTGATTGATGTGTGCCTCAGGAGATGTGCCTGGTGTTATACTCACCTCAAGATCCTTTTCCTTAAGTGAGGTTTGTAGTCTCTAGCCCCCTAGATTGTACTCTGTCTGCAGTCTTCTTTGCCCTTCCCCAATCTTCATGACTTTGCACTTGGTGGGGTTGAACTCTAGGAGCCATTTGCTGGACCAGGCCTGCAGCCTGTCCAGATCCCTTTGTAGTTCTGCCTGGTCCTCATCCAACTGAATTCTTCTCATCAACTTCACATCATCTGCAAACAGGGATGCTTCTGAGTCTATTCCTTCCATCATGTCATTCACAAATACCACAAACAGCACCAGTCCTAGGACTGACCCCTGTGGAACCCCACTTATCACAGGCACCACTCTGATACCTTGCCACATACCTTGGCTCATTACTGTCTTCCTCTGTGTGTGTGTGTGTGTGTGTGTGTGCGTGTGTGCGCGTGTGTGTGTGCGTGTGTGTGTGCGTGTGTGCGCGTGTGTGTGCGTGTGTGTGTGTGTGTGTGCGTGTGCATGTGCGTGTGCATGTGCGTGTGCATGTGCGTGTGCATGTGCATGTGCATGCGTGTGTGTGTGCGTGCATGCACTAGTGTGTGCATAAATTCTGTAATGGATTTTTGGGTTATTTTACCCTGCAGTACATCATACAGCTGATGGTAAGCCATCAGTTGCTCTAGACACTGTTTCAGAGCACTGCTTCTAGATTTGTCAGGGTCCTCTTCAGTGAAAAAGTCTAACTTTAAGTCAGTACGTCAGTAAAGTGAAGTCACTAAATCACTCAGTCAGTCAAATAAGTCAGCCATGTCAGTCAAATAAGTTAGCCATGTCAGTCAAATAAATAAGTCAGTCAGACAAGTAAGTCAAGTCAAGTCAGTCAGTCAGTCAAGTAAGTTAGTCAGTCAGTAAGTCAGTGAGATGACATCCTGGGTTATTCAATACACAAACTTGTATATTTACCTCATTCTTTTTAATTGTACAAACTAATGCTTCGTTAAGGTCATTGGCTCTCTCGTCTAATATCTATCTTTTCTTCATAACTCCAAAACTTAAACGCTTATACCTTTTCTTGCTACTTTCAACAACACTCGTATGCCTACTGGGTGCCATGATTGCCTGGCAGATACAAGATATGGCAATTAAAAGATCAAAACTCAGTTCACAACACAGCTAGCTCCTAAGAGAGAATTGTACTAGATGCTTTTGCACAAAGGCTGGGATGTTGGTGTCGGGGGTGGCAGTGGATGGCAATAGATCTTCCCTGCTGACACACTGGTTTGACCCACAGCCAGGCGGAAGCCTGAGCTGGGGATTTTTTTCCTTGCCCGCAAATGGAAGTGTTAAGCTAATTTTACGAAGTGTTGAATAAAATTAAGCCACAGTTTTTCAATAGTGTAATAACCAAAGTGTGGCAAATAAATGTGTAATATAACGGTCTACTGTATTTATTTACTTGTTTATTTATCATTACACTAAACATTGACAAAACCTACTTCATTCAGTTTGGTAACAGAGCTACAGATGTCCCTCTTAACATAATGATAAACGGATCACGTATCACAAAGCTAACAGAGGGAAAATTCTTAGGAATCCACCTTGATAATAGACTCAAATTTCATACACATATACAACAAATTTCTAAGAAAATTTCCAAGACTGTAGGCATACTATCGAAGATACGGTACTATGCTCCACAGTCAGCCCTCCTGGCCCTATATCACTCTCTTATTTACCCCTATCTCACCTATGGAATTTGTGCATGGGGCTCAACAACAAGTAACCATCTCAGACCACTAATTACCCAACAAAAGGCTGCAGTTAGAATGATAACAAATTCTCACTATAGGCAGCACACTCCACCAATATTCAATACACTAAACCTACTCACCATACAAAACATCCATACTTATTACTGCACCTATTACATACATAGAACACTTAACTCTGATATTAACCCTCCCCTCAAACATCTCCTTGCCAACCTCAACAGAACACATGACCATAACACAAGGCACAGATCACTCTTTGATGTTCCTCGTGTCCATCTCACACTATGCAAAAACTCAATGCACATAAAAGGCCCTAAAATCTGGAACTCATTACCTGTAAATATAAAAGAAACACTACCTGTTTATAAATTCAAGTCTCTTCTCAAAGATCACTTACTCACCCAAAACCAAATAAATACTGAATAACTGAACCTTATAAATTGTATATCTTAAATGTTTCTCACAATTATATCACATAAATGTTAAACCTAAAACCCAATCTAACTTTATTATTTTTTAAATACACTACCTAACAGAATACTCCATTCTACTGAATGTACAACAATGCATACAACCATATGACCTGTCTTTGTAATACTCACTTGTGCTTTATAGTAATCTGTTTACATTAAAGTTTTATCACTGATGTCATCATTGCTTAGTTCATCTTAAGTTAATTTTAAGCCAGCCCGTAATGCTATGCATAGTATAAGTGGCTTTGGCATGCTGCTCTTATCTGTATTTTTTGTACCTCTGTATGTGTGCTCAAATTTTTAAATAAATAAATAAATAAATAAATAAATAAATAAATAAATAACATATTCATATTTGATTTACAATATTTTCAACTTACAATGGGTTCATCAGAACGTAACCCCATTGTAAGTTGAGGTGCACATTCAGAACACTTATTTTATTACAAACTGCAATGTATTTACCCCAGCTTCATTCTTGGGCCTTGTAAACATAAAGTCAAACACACAATCCATGTTAGCCATCTTGAGAGCAGCTCTGTTTTGGAAGAAAAGTTTCCCGAGTGTTTCAAAGGGATTACTTCGTGATCGAGCTCTCTGTAGTTCCCGTCCATCAAGCTGATCAAATATTGACTGCAAAGAAAATACAAATTATTTAATTTAAATTATTATTCAGTATTTTGTGTCAGTTACTTGTTTGTAACATACCAACTGTCTCTCACTGAGGGAGGGTAACACAAAGAGGAAACATTCACCACTCACTAAACAGTTGTCTTATCAGAGGTGTGCAGATATTGTAATAAAATGGCCCAGATCTCCTCCAGAGTTCAGGCACTATACTTCCCACCTCATGGACTCAAGTTTGGCTAACTGATGACCCTGAATTGCTGCAGTTATATTTCATTTTAATTCAATACATGGAAAAGTGGTGCCTTTTGAAATGGTAATAAAAATTATAATATAATAATTCTGTATATCAATAATAATTTGTATTACTGCTACATACATACATCAGATTCAATAGCATGGAACTGTTACACAAACAATGGGACATATATATTGATAAAAAATTACAAGAAAATCAGATTACACAGTGAAAGCATTAAATATATATGGAGCTAACTTTACAACAATGGCTGTTAAGACTCCATAAAACCATTCAACTTTGCTATAGAGTATGCCTTATGATTTAGTTTCTTTAATGATGCAGCCACCCCATACTCCTGGCCTGCTCCATACAGGTCACTTTATGTCACCCTAAGAAATATCTTCAAGGCAGTCCTACAATTATTCTTGTATAGTATCCTTACTAGCAATTATTCTCACTTTATTTTGTGCACATTGTGTAGATCATACAGTACTGGGGGACTGGGAGGTAACCATGTTTGATCCAAGAGAGAGAAGGATAGTCCCTATTCCTTGGATCAAGAGCCCTTCACTAGCAACAGGACACCCCTTTTGAAGGGCCACTTTCTGTAGCACTTTCTCACTTTATGGAGTAAAGTGATAACTGCAGCAAAACTTAGATGTATTGTATATCATGCTACTGCATTATTGATAAAAACTATACAGTGGCTATAAACAAAAATTAATTTTAAGAAATGGCTAAACATTGATGGCAGAACTTTCTTATCCTTGTGGATGGTACACCTGTTATCTTTGAGAAGAAATAAAGTAAAATATTACATTGATTAGGCATGCGAGAAATTGTTATTGTGCAAATGCAGATAATAGCAGGAACCTTGTTTTTATAAAAAGAACTCGTGGGGAAAGAAGCTTAAAATGTTTATTCAGGTTCAGAAATAACACAAATGCGGTATAATATGAGTTTTTCTATTGATGATGTTTTGCCCCACTCCGTGGGCTTTTTCAAGTTATACATATATGAAAAACCCAGATAAGCACACACATAGGAGGCATAGCAAGGCGCAAGTTCAAGCTGCAGTCAAAATGATAACAAATTCCCACTCCCGACAGCATACCCCACCAATATTCAAAAGTCTAAATCTGCTTACCATAATAACATCCATACTTATTCATGTGCCTACTACATACATAGAACAATACACACAAACATAAACCCTCCACTCAAACTTCTCCTCACCAACCTTAACAGGACACACGACCATAAACCAAGACACAGATCTCTTTTTGATGTACCCTGTGTCCATATCACACTGTGTAAAAACTCTATTCACATAAAGGGCCCCAAAATTTGGAATTCATTACCAGAAGAGTCTTAAATTGATTTTCAGACCAGAAACCTGGTCTGAAAATCAATTTAAGACTCTTCTCAAAAGCCACTTAATCACCCTAGACTAAATACTAACTTTACCAATAAATCTCCCAATCACCTAAATCTTAAAACTTCAAGACTAGACGACTAAGTTCGTACATTGACTAATACTACATAGTATTATAAATACCTACCCAAAACAGTAGTGCCCTACACCAGATTGTAGCATTCTCATACTGTAAACTTAAAACTTTTAGCAAATCACAATGTTATATTCCCATAATATAATTTCAATAATTACTTTTGAACCTATTGTCCACTGTCAACAGGAATATAATTGAATCATGTTTCATAAAAAACATTTTTGAAAATATGAATATATCCTTTGGTTTATATAAATTAGATTCATTTATAATAAATAGAACTATTGTACAATTATGATAAATTTCTCTAATGTTAAGTAGTCGGTAAGCCATTAAATTAAGTCAGCCCATAATGCCTAGGCATAATAGAGGCTCTCTTTGCAAATACATAACCTCAATGTATTACTTGCAAAATAAATAAATAAATAAATATGAATTTGAATTTGAAATCTACAGTAGCTTTAAAGCTTCATTTTGTTGCTATATGGGGCATCAATCTAGAAGCTTCCTGGAAAGAGGCTCAGCTATGTTGTAAAAACCATTATTAAGGTTGAAATTTTCGTTTACTGAGTCGTGATGATTTCAGGATTCTGCATTTTGAAGTGTCATCTTTGACAGTGAACTCTTGTAACTGATCAAGTGGTTGTGGAAGTTTGTGTGAAACAAGGTGTTATTCAAGTGGTCCATTCTGATAGTGTATTGGCATTGAGAAATACATGTATGGAGGTCTCTTGAAGTTTCTTCCACATATATTTGGTCACAGATATTGCAAATGATTATGTATACCCCTGCTGTGATTTAGACTTGCTGGTGTCCCTTATTGGTAATGTTTATGATTATAGTGGAAACAGTGGTGGAAACTGTGAATTTGGTATTGGAGAGAATGCTGGAAATGTGATTAACAACAGAGGTGTTAGAGAGGACTACAGGCATGCCTCACTTTAAGGTGCTTCACTTTAGAGCACTTCGCTAATACGGTGCTTTTCAGTTATAGTATTCATGTTCATTATTTTCGGCTCGGCACTTGCCTTGCTCTTAAGACAGTTTTTAGCATTTTTTAATTTATTATTTTTTACTGCTGCATTGTTTTTTAGTCCTAGTGCTATTGCACACTTAATATATGATAGTGTAAACATGCTTTTAGGCTTTTAAATGCACTGACAAGTAAAAAAAAAAAAAAGGATGAGATTCACTTTAAAGCAATATTTGCTTTATGGTGGTGGTCTGGAACCTAGCCTGCTGTATTAACAAGTTATGCCTGTACAGCACTTTTTGTTAAAGTATGTTCACCCCCTTCCCCTCTCAAACCACAAGATAGGTCATCCATTTCACTTTAGAACATATGTACATACTTCAATTCATCTAAGAAGTGATTAATACATTTTTTCAGGGTTTCATAGGGTAAATTCCCCCACATCTTGTAGATGGAGGCCTCCAGCCATGGGAGTGGGCTGATATCCTTTCTCTAGTAGATCTCACTTTATCACAGATTCTCAATGGGGTTCAGGTCTGGGAACTTCCTGACCTGTCATCAAAGAAGGGCACCTCATAGTCACAGAGCCAGTGAACAACAGATTTTGAGTTGTTGCAAGGAGCACTGTCTTAAACAAATATCTTTACACCACACTGCATGAAAGATTAAGGGAAATCATCACAAAGCAATTCTCAGTACAATTCTAGGTACCTTATTACAGTTAAGAATAGTGAGGATATTTTTCTAGGCTTCCTTGGACATGCTTTTGTGTGGGCATGTCATCAACACTGTCCTCAAGGAACCAGTGCAACCAGGTCTTCGCTGAACTCTCACACGTCAATGACTTCTTCTGTTTCCTTCCTTTGATGGCCTGCCTTATGTTATCCAATGATCTGTGCAATTCTTTCATGTCTGCAACATACTTGTGCCGATATTAATTCGTCAGTAGACAAAAATGTCAGACAAACTCGGCCCTCAAGACCATACAGCACAGGGAGACCACGGACACAAATCCATCCACCACACAAGCCTAGAAGGCACTTATGACAGCCAGTAGCTGCAGGGAAACTGAGATGTTCCATTACAAATTGTTAGGCCAGCATAACTTTTTGTCTTACTGAAGTACCCAACAGAGTAGGGTATTACTTTTTATATTAAAGTATGTTAGGTGCCTCCACCTGGCATACCTTGATGCCAGGCACCATATGTTTCAGTTTTTAAAGCTACATAAGGATTAAGCTTCAACACAGCTTGGTCATATGTCGAGCAGGTCGTAAGTCGGATGTTGCAAGTATATGGAATAGGTGGTAAGTTACTAAATGCTGTAAAGAGTTTTTATGAGGATAGTGAGGCTCAGGTTAGGGTGTGTAGAAGAGAGGGAGACTATTTCCTGGTAAAAGTAGGACTTAGACAGGGATGTGTAATGTCATCATGGTTGTTTAATATATTTATAGATGGAGTTGTAAAAGAAGTAAATGCTAGGGTGTTCGGGAGAGCGGTGGGATTAAATTATGGGGAATTAAATACAAAATGGGAATTGACACAGTTACTTTTTGCTGATGATACTGTGCTTATGAGAGATTCTAAAGAAAAATTGCAAAGGTTAGTGGATGAGTTTGAGAATGTGTGTAAAGGTAGAAAGTTGAAAGTGATCATAGAAAAGAGTAAGGTGATGAGGGTATCAAATGATTTAGATAAAGAAAAATTGGATATCAAATTGGGGAGGAGGAGTATGGAAGAAGTGAATGTTTTCAGATATTTGGGAGTTGATGTGGCAGCAGATGGATTTATGAGGGATGAGGTTAATCATGGAACTGATGAAGAAAAAAATGCAAGTGGTGCGTTGAGGTATATGTGGAGACAAAAAACATTATCTATGGAGGCAAAGAAGGGAATGTATGAAAGTATAGTAGTACCAACACTCTTATATGGGTGTAAAGCTTGGATTGTAAATGCTGCAGTGAGGAGGCGGTTGGAGGCAGTGGAGATGTCCTGTCTAAGGGCAATGTGTCGTGTAAATATTATGCAGAAAATTTGGAGTGTGGAAATTAGGAGAAGGTGTGGAGTTGATAAAAGTATTAGTCAGAGGGCTGAAGACGGGTTGTTGAGGTGGTTTGGTCATTTAGAGAGAATGGATCAAAGTAGAATGACATGGAGAGCATATAAATCTGTTGGGGAAGGAAGGCGGGGTAGGGGTTGTCCTCGAAAAGGTTGGAGAGAAGGAGTAAAAGAGGTTTTGTGGGCGAGGGGCTTGGACTTCCAGCAAGCGTGCACGAGTGTGTCAGATAGGAGTGAATGGACACGAATGGTATTTGGGACCTGACGAGCTGTTGGAGTGTGTGCAGGGTAATATTTAGTGAAGGGATTCATGGAAACCGGTTATTTTTATATAGCCGGACTTGAGTCCTGGAAATGGGAAGTACAATGCCTGCACTTTAAAGGAGGGGTTTGGGATATTGGCAGTTTGGAGG
Organism: Cherax quadricarinatus; assembly: GCF_038502225.1. Classification (NCBI taxonomy): domain Eukaryota; kingdom Metazoa; phylum Arthropoda; class Malacostraca; order Decapoda; family Parastacidae; genus Cherax; species Cherax quadricarinatus. Next base: position 123,637 of record NC_091341.1, read on the forward strand.
GATATGTTGTATATCTTTATACATATATGCTTCTAAACTGTTGTATTCTGAGCACCCCTGCAAAAACAGTGATTATGTATGAGTGAGGTGAAAGTGTTGAATGATGAAAGTATTTTCTTTCTTTTTGGGTCACCCTGCCTCGGTGGGAGATGGCTGACTTGTTATATATATATGTACATGTATATGTATATGTGTATATATTTTTTTTTTTTTTTTTTTTTTTCAACAAGTCGGCCGTCTCCCACCGAGGCAGGGTGACCCAAAAAAGAAAGAAAATCCCCAAAAAGAAAATACTTTCATCATCATTCAACACTTTCACCACACTCGCACATTATCACTGTTTTTGCAGAGGTGCTCAGAATACAACAGTCTAGAAGCATACACATATAAAGATACACAACATATCCCTCCAAACTGCCAATATCCCAAACCCCTCCTTTAAAGTGCAGGCATTGTACTTCCCATTTCCAGGACTCAAGTCCGACTATATGAAAATAACCGGTTTCCCTGAATCCCTTCACTAAATATTACCCTGCTCACACTCCAACAGATCGTCAGGTCCCAAGTACCATTCGTCTCCATTCACTCCTATCTAACACGCTCACGCACGCTTGCTGGAAGTCCAAGCCCCTTACCCACAAAACCTCCTTTACCCCCTCTCTCCAACCCTTTCGAGGACGACCCCTACCCCGCCTTCCTTCCCCTATAGATTTATATGCTTTCCATGTCATTCTACTTTGATCCATTCTCTCTAAATGACCAAACCACCTCAACAACCCCTCTTCTGCCCTCTGACTAATACTTTTATTAACTCCACACCTTCTCCTAATTTCCACACTCCGAATTTTCTGCATAATATTTACACCACACATTGCCCTTAAACAGGACATCTCCACTGCCTCCAACCGTCTCCTCGCTGCTGCATTTACCACCCAAGCTTCACACCCATATAAGAGTGTTGGTACTACTATACTTTCATACATTCCCTTCTTTGCCTCCATAGATAACGTTTTTTGACTCCACATATACCTCAACGCACCACTCACCTTTTTTCCCTCATCAATTCTATGATTAACCTCATCCTTCATAAATCCATCCGCCGACACGTCAACTCCCAAGTATCTGAAAACATTCACTTCTTCCATACTCCTCCTCCCCAATTTGATATCCAATTTTTCTTTATCTAAATCATTTGACACCCTCATCACCTTACTCTTTTCTATGTTCACTTTCAACTTTCTACCTTTACACACATTCCCAAACTCATCCACTAACCTTTGCAATTTTTCTTTAGAATCTCCCATAAGCACAGTATCATCAGCAAAAAGTAACTGTGTCAATTCCCATTTTGAATTTGATTCCCCATAATTTAATCCCACCCCTCTCCCAAACACCCTAGCATTTACTTCCTTAACAACCCCATCTATAAATATATTAAACAACCATGGTGACATTACACATCCCTGTCTAAGACCTACTTTTACCGGGAAATAGTCTCCCTCTCTTCTACACACCCTAACCTGAGCCTCACTATCTTCATAAAAACTCTTTACAGCATTTAATAACTTACCACCTATTCCATATACTTGCAACATCTGCCACATTGCTCCTCTATCCACTCTATCATATGCCTTTTCTAAATCCATAAATGCAATAAAAACTTCCCTACCTTTATCTAAATACTGTTCACATATATGCTTCAATGTAAACACTTGATCTACACATCCCCTACCCACTCTGAAACCTCCTTGCTCATCCGCAATCCTACATTCTGTCTTACCTCTAATTCTTTCAATTATAACCCTACCGTACACTTTTCCTGGTATACTCAGTAAGCTTATTCCTCTATAATTTTTACAGTCTCTTTTGTCCCCTTTCCCTTTATATAAAGGGACTATACATGCTCTCCGCCAATCCCTAGGTACCTTCCCCTCTTTCATACATTTATTGAACAAAAGTACCAACCACTCCAACACTATATCCCCCCCTGCTTTTAACATTTCTGTCATGATCCCATCAGTACCAGCTGCTTTACCCCCTTTCATTTTACGTAATGCCTCACGTACCTCCCCCACACTTACATTCTGCTCTTCTTCACTCCTAAAAGATGGTATACCTCCCTGACCAGTGCATGAAATTACTGCCTCTGTTTCTTCCTTAACATTTAAAAGTTCCTCAAAATATTCTCGCCATCTACCTAATACCTCCATCTCCCCATCTACTAACTCCCCTACTCTGTTTTTAACTGACAAATCCATATTTTCCCTTGGCTTTCTTAACTTGTTTAACTCACTCCAAAATTTTTTCTTATTTTCATTAAAATTTCTTGACAGTGCCTCTCCCACTCTATCATCTGCTCTCCTTTTGCACTCTCTCACCACTCTCTTTACCTTTCTTTTACTCTCCATATATTCTGCTCTTCTTATAACACTTCTGCTTTGTAAAAACCTCTCATAAGCTACCTTTTTCTCTTTTATCACACCCTTTACTTCATCATTCCACCAATCACTCCTCTTTCCTCCTGCACCCACCCTCCTATAACCACAAACTTCTGCCCCACATTCTAATACTGCATTTTTAAAACTATTCCAACCCTCTTCAACCCCCCCATTACTCATCTTTGCACTATCCCACCTTTCTGCCAATAGTCGCTTATATCTCGCCCGAACTTCCTCCTCCCTTAGTTTATACACTTTCACCTCCCTCTTACTTGTTGTTGCCACCTTCCTCTTTTCCCATCTACCTCTTACTCTAACTGTTATATATATATATATATATATATATATATATATATATATATATATATATATATATATATATATATATATATATATATATATATATATACATGGTTCGGACATGTAGAGAGAATGGAGCGAAACAGAGTGACTTCAAGAGTGTATCAGTCTGTAGTGGAAGGAAGGCGGGGTAGGGGTCAGCCTAGGAAAGGTTGGAGGGAGGGGGTAAAGGAGGTTTTGTGTGTGAGGAGCTTGGACTTCCAGCAGGCAGGCATGCATGAGCGTGTTTGACAGGAGTGAATAGAGACAAATGGTTTTTAATACTTGACGTGCTGTTGGAGTGTGAGCAAAGTAACATTTATGAAGGGGTTCAGGGAAACCAGCAGGCCGGACTTGAGTCCTGGAGATGGGAAGTACAGTGCCTGCACTCTGAAGGAGGGGTGTTAATGTTGCAGTTTAAAAACTGTAGTGTAAAGCACCCTTCTGGTAAGACAGTGATGGAGTGAATGATGGTGAAAGTTTTTCTTTTTCGGGCCACCCTGCCTTGGTGGGAATCGGCCAGTGTGTTAATAATATATATATATATATATATATATATATATATATATATATATATATATATATATATATATATATATATATAATAATATATATATATATATATATATATTATAAAATTGTCAAAAATTTGAAATTCGGCCAATTTCACGAAAATTAAAAAATATGACATTTTCAAAATAGGGTGTCCAGAATGAACAATGCAGACATTCCTGGCTCTAAAATAACATTTTCTTTGTTCATCAGTCATGTCTCCAGGCCCCTCTGATATTACTCTTGCTTTCTATTTTGAATTTTTATTCAAACAAAATATAGAAAATTTACTGTTATGCAGACTACTGCAATATTGTAATAATTGTATAACTAATGTCAATCCATTCATGACTGCATATTAGAATGGCTACTTGGACATTTATTGGAAAATGACATCATTTGTTTACTTTTGAACATCGGCAAAAATCAAACATTTAACCTATTTTGAGCTCCATTTCTAGGTTCTTTTTATAGTAAAACCAATCAAAATCACCTCCATTTCTATATGTTTTCCATTCTATCAAAAGAGACCAAGAAAACGAGAATACAACCATAAACACTATACGAAAACAGACAACAAAGTCAGCATTTTAATTAAAAAAAAAAAATAAGTCGGAGTTTTTTTTTTCTCATTATGCACTGCTTGCTGCAGGATTTTTTTATATGGTGCACACTAACCACACAGATCCATTCTCTCATATGTGGGCCTACCAGCTTTCTCCTGCTTGATTTGAAGCCACTAGAATTTATGAGTATATATATACGTCAAACACGGTGGCTCGTAAGACGTATATATACGACCGAAACAGTCAGAGGGTTAAAGTAGGTAATTTTTTTTTTTTCAACAATTCGGCTGTCTCCCACCGAAGCAGGGTGACCCAAAAAGAAAGAAAATCCCCAAAAAGAAAATACTTTCATCATCATTCAATACTTTCACCTCACTCATACATAATCACTGTTTTTGTAGAGGTGCCCAGAATACAACAGTTTAGAAGCATATATGTATAAAGATACACAACATATCCCTCCAAATGTGCATATTATATACGTATGCATTTTTTAGGCCTAGGTCTAAAACTATTCCATTCACCAATTTTTTTTAACACATCGGCTGTTTCCCACCAAGGAAGAGTGACCCAAAAAGAAAGAAAAAAACTTTCAACATCATTCAACACTTTCACCATCACTCATACATAATCACTGTCTTTGCAATTATATTTAAAATTATATTAAAATATATTATTATATTAAATATATTAAAATATTTTAAAACCGTCACATGGTCCATTACTTCAAATTTAATAAATGAATTCACTTTTATATCCACATTTAGCCCAGGCACCATTCCTGAAATATTATTTAGGAAGAGCTAACCTCATAGGGATCATACAGCACCTGGAGGAATGGGAGGTAATCAGGTTTGATTAAAAAAAGGAAATAACAGTTTTATTAACTGGGCTCAAGAGTTCTTGAAGGGTGCATTAACTGAATTCTTTGGAATCTTCTCCTTATGCCTTGCCTTTTATGCTGTTCAGTACAACTATTTTTCTCCATTGCCATTTTTATTTTTTTCGTGGTTAAATCCGACTACTACATCAACTAATATTTCATAGTTTACTGTCATCAAAACTTAAAACTGGAAAGTTTGGTAAGTATTTGACATACATGACCTCTCCAGACAGAAGTTTTGGTGGGAAACAGATATGTTAAAAAAAAAATAATGTTTTCTTTGATAAAATATTTCCCATAATAACAATGATTAAATATCATTTTTTGTTCTTCCACATGCATAGAGATATTGCTTTGATCTTAATCTGTAGAAATTTTAATATCAATATATGTACTTTGACCAACTCAGTACTATTGTTCCACCCTCCTGCACATATTTGACACATTAATAGGGGCTTCTGAGAATCCTAATACCTTGGGTAGATTTAAAAATTATGCTAGATAAATATGAAAGTTAGAATGGTTGGGTTTGAGAAGGATCTGTATGATATAGGCCAGTAGGCCTACTGCAATATTTCTCTCTTATGTTATACTCTTTACTGCACATCAATCCCAATATCAAGAAACTGCATATCTTGACTCATGAAATCGTAATGATATGATTGCAAACAATCCCTGCCTGTACCATGGTTTGTTTTTAAACTGCAAATTTCAGTTCTGAAACTGCCAGACTTTTTTTGTTGTTTCCAAGTCAATTGACCCAGTGGATTTTGTCCCATGCAGTATTTCTTAAATTAAGTCCACTAAATCGAGGGTTTACCCACTAAAGAAGTCTCCCTTCGATCCCCACTGGGAGGGGGAATTTATATTCAACAAGCTCCAACTCCTTTCTCACAATTCTGTCACATCGTATGAAAATCAACCCTGTGAATGGAGTAATCAGCAACTCCTCGAACCTAGCTTTAGGTATCACCATTAGGACCTTCCTGCAGGTCAAATTTATGGCAATCCACTCTGAAGGACTCCTTCATTGTTGCCTGCACAGACGACACTGAAGCTTCAAAACTAATGGACGACTCTTCAGTCAAGACCCTACAAACAGGACAATTCACAATATCCCCCTCTCCATTCTTGAAGGCGAAATGTTCAGTCTTTGTGAAAAGAATGGACAAGATTGTCACCTCTCTCTCTCTCTACTGAAGCAGTGAAGACGTTTATCGAGGAACAAAACACCTGGGCCTCGCTAGATAGCATCTCCAAGATGGGTTCGCCTCATTTATGCTAAAGATTACATTCTCAAACATCTCCATGACTGCCCAAACTCTCTCCGATGGTCTGGACATCTCATATTACCACATTCACCCAAGTCATATAGAACCAGAATGTTTCACACACATCTCCCACTGCTGGACCTGCTACTCCTATAATCACACCACCAAGGACTGCTCCATCAAGGATAAGAAGTTTTGTTCAACATGTGGGAATGATGGACATGAATTCAGATCACCATGTGCACCATCACTACAGCTCCAACATGTCTGAACTGCAAGGGTAATCATTATACCCTTGCAGCTAAGTGCCCACTCATGAAAGAAATCATATCAAAGAAAACTAAAGAAGATCTGAAGAAGAGCACCTCCAGTTCACCAACATATGCAATAATAACCAAACTACAAGCCAACACCACCAAGATTTTACATGCCACTCTACAGACACCTTCGCCCAGCAACTCTTTCTCTCCACTCCCTGACGGTGCTCACTCCAAGGTGCTGTACTGCATGGTGTATGCACATCTTGCAAATGCAGCAAACCCCTGCACTTTCAACAAGACTATTAACGAACTATTCCATCTGAACAATATGCCTGCCTTCAATTTCCCGTACTCCACACCTTCAGCTGACATCCTCAAGATCCTTCCCAATGTCATGAACTTTACTGCACCTGCAGACCTGTCTCCTGCCCAAGCAACTGCTCCTGTACCTTCTATAACCACTTCCACAGCTGACAACGATGATCGTGCTGCCTCAATCACCGTCTCCCACACCTCCCAACCTGCTGTTACGCCACCATTACACCTCTCCACTGCTTCTGTAGACCCTCAGTCACCTGCTAACACCATTGTAGACTCGCCAAATGAATCCACTTTAGAAGAAGATAGTGACACCTCCAGTACACCCTCATGGGAAAACCTTACCTTCTACACTTCTCCATCAAATGTTGACACCATGACCTGTACTTAACTCTACAGAGGCCTCGGTGCTGGAACAGTCAAGTATGCCTGTGAATCACCTCTACTTCACACTCACCCAATGTTTCACCTTCAGTAACAAGACTAAACTATACCACCTCTCCAGAAGCAGCTTCAAAAAGTTCGAAAATGGCTCCACTGTAAACCTGCCTCCTTAATTACTTCTATAATTCCAACCTGTGTGCTATCTTCTGATATTCCTACTCACCTACCCTCTCCTGTGATCTAGAAACTGGCAGCTTCTCAAGACTTAAGACCTCAACTACCATGAGACCAATGTATACGCAGCCTGTTCTTCCTGTTTTCTCCAAGTTTGTCCCACGAGCACCTAGCAGCTGGGTTAAGCCCTGGCTCTTTTTCTTCGACTGTGGACACTCCTCTCCACTGCTATTCTTCGCCTATCCCGTCTTCCCAGCTCAACCCACATGGGGGTCTTCCCTAAACTCTCTTGGTCTTGATCTTGATCGAGGGTTTACTAGCCTTTATTTTCTCCATACTGGTTTAAGTTATTGACCAGTATATATTACACTTGTGTGGTTGGGTTTTAAAGTCTTTATGCTACTGTCTGACTTTCTGTTACTGAACCAAATATCTTTATCCTTTTACTGTTGTGGTCAACAGTTTCACAGTGTACTTCACTCTTTATTTTTGCCTTTATTAATTAAGGTTGTCATTAACATTTACTTGCTCTAAGAATAGTGGAATCATGACTCTGATATAGAAAAGCCCCTCAGGTAATAATGATAGAACCATGAATAATACATACTGTGTATCTGATTAATACATATCTGTTCTAGATTCAATGATACATATCTGGCTGAGATTCAGTAATACCATACATATCTGTCCTAGATTTAATGATGTATATCTGGTCCAGATTCAGCAGTACTATACATATCTGGTCCAGATTCAGCAGTACTATACATATCTGGTCTAGATTCAGCAGTACTATACATATCTGGTCTAGATTCAGCAGTACTATACATATCTGGTCTAGATTCAGCAGTACTATACATATCTGGTCCAGATTCAGCAGTACTATACATATCTGGTCTAGATTCAGCAATACTATACATATCTGGTCCAAATTCTGTGAGATTCACGATCAGCACATGAACCTGCCCTCCCCCTTAAAAAAAATGCTGTTTACATGCATTGAATTAATTAACAATTTTAATTATTCTAGCATTAAAAATATTTTTGCTTTTTGAACCCTTTAGTATGTGACTCCACAGCAGTAAAAACTAGGTATGAGTAATAGCTGTTAATACAGTGCCTTGTGCCCTCTAGAACTTCCCTGTTTTGATGGGATTGCTCCATGAAAATGCAAGTCATTTCAAGTATCTTCGAAGGCTAATAACACAATTATTATAATTATTATTTATTATCATCATCATCGTTTATTACAGCATTATTTATATACAGTAAAAAGGAAGCAGACATAGAGGTTTTGATGAGGTAGTCTGCTGAGAAAGATTAACTATTAATAACTCTTAATTCTCTCTAGATAATTGCAATTTGGATAGTACTGTATATCACAAGACTCTTTCCTACCCTCTGCTCCCTATAGTCTACTTACTAGCTGCAAAAAAAATGCCTTTACAGATTAATATCCATGCACTAAATGCAGTGGAACCTCGGTATATGACCAGCTCCCTACTCGAACAAAGCTCAGCACTTGACCAAACAAATACGGCCTGCCAGAACTTCGCTGTAAACTATTTCATGTTTCTTCACATTTTTTGGTGCTTTTTTGTATTTGTATAAATAAGTCACCATGGGGCCTATGACAATTAGTGATAACAGCCAACCAAACAGAAAACTGGATGGGAAGAATTTGTTCGATACTCAATCCGAGCAGCACTCGAACAGCCTTCTGGATGAATTAAGGTCGCATACTGAGGTTCCACTGTATGAAGAAAACAAATCAATGAGGATGTGTTCATAATAAATTACTATCTCTGGGACAGGGTTGGAGAAAAGGGTAGTGGAAGATATCAGTAAAAAATATTAACCTTTTATAAGTCCATACATACTGTATTGTGGATGTGTCAGCAGATGGGTCTAAGAAAGATGAGGTGAATCATAGAATTTGAGGGGAAAAAGGTAAGTGGTGCACTTAGGAATCTGTGGAGACAAAGAACGTTGTCCATGGAAGCAAAGAGGGGAATGTATGAGAGTATAGTTATACCAATGCTCTTGTATGGGTGTGAAACATGGGTGGTGAATGTTGCAACAAGGAGAAGGCTGGAGGCAGTGGAGATGTCATGTCTGAGAGCAATGTGTGGTGTGAATATACAAGAGGCCCTCCACATTCATGAGGGTTAGGGGATCAAGAACCTCGCAAATCTTGAAAATTCTTGAATGTTTGGTGCGCAAATATGATGTAGGGAAATATAATATGTACTGTACTGTAGTGTTTGTGAATGTTTTGATGTGCAAATATATTGTAGGGAAATATAATAATAGCATTTACTTAGCCTAATAATACTGCTTCCTTAACCTACTGAAGTATGAGCAATCATAAAACACATGAAAATGTTGTAAAATATTGTATATACATGTTATGGTTTAATAACAAATAATGAACAAACAAAACACTCACCACTCATAAGGCTAGACAGACGAACTCAGACGACTTGTGATGATGATGCTGACAATGACGATAATGATGGTGAAGATAGTTAGCCATACAGTTACTGATGACAGTTGAATGGAGGTGATTATATGGAGTGTAACTGCATGGCATAATGAGTCTAGTGTGTGGATTCTAACTCTTCACTGCCACTGTCACTGCCAACATCGCTAGAGTCAGAGTTAGCAATGGAGACATATTCTGCCACGGGTTGAGGTTCGGGTGAGGCGGCAGGGGTAGTGGCAGGCTTCCTTGTGAAGAACACTGTGATGGGGAACAATGACTGTTTCCTCTTCATATCTACAAACAGAGTTTTGTAGGGAATTGTGCTCCTATCAGTGTCTTTCATCATCTTCAAAGCCCTCAACATCGATGGGTTTGTGTTGTAAAAACACTGTTTGAGCTGTGCTGTCATTCTCATTGCTTGCCCTAGTTTTTCAAGGGTGAGGGCTTGAGGTTGATTGGCCTCAGCAGTACTCTCCTCTTCTTCATCCTCACACTCTGCCTGCACAATCTCCAACAATTCTTCATCATTTAGGCCTAATAATAGTGCATGTTCTTCAACCAGTTCTCTCACCTCACCCTCCCACATGTCCTTGAACCCTTCACTGCCAACTAGCCTTGCTAACTCCACCGCCTTCCTCATGGCTTTGTCAGCCTCAAACTGAGGACCAGATCAAACAAAATCTCACACACACACTGGACTGGCGGGCTGCTGGTTGAGGGGGGTAAGAGGGAGGGTAGTATGGATGCGGCAGGAAGCGTTTTCCTGTACTTTTTTCCCTCATTTGTTTGGTAAATATGACTGGGCAGCTAGGCATTCATAAATGTCTGAAGCTCGCAAAAGTGGAACTCGCGAAAGTTGAGGGCTAGCTGTAATACAGAGAATTCGTAGTTTGGAAATTAGGAGGAAATGCGGAATTACTAAAACTATTATCCAGAGGGCTGAGGAGGAGTTGTTAAAGTGGTTTGGACATGTAGTGAGGATGGAAGGAAATAGAATGACTTCAAGAGTGTATAAATCTGTAGTGGAGGGAAGGCGGGGTAGGGGTTGGCCTAGGAAAGGCTGGAAGGAGGGGGGTAAAGGATGTTTCATGTGCGAGGGGCTTGAACTTCCAGCAAGCATGCGCGAGTGTGTTAGATAGGAGAGCGAATGGAGACAAATGGTTTTTAGGACTTGACGTGCTGTTGGAGTGTGAGCAAGGTAACATTTATGAAGGAATTCAGGGACACCGGCAGGCCGGACTTAGAGTCCTGGAGATGGGAAGAACAGTATCTTCACTCTCAAGGAGGGGTGTTAATGTTACAGTTTTACAATCTGTAATGTAAGCACCCCTTTGGCAAGACAGTGATGGAGTGAATGGTGAAAGTTTTTCTTTTTCGGGCCACCCTGCCTTGGTGGGAGACGGATAATGTGTTAATAAAAAAAAAATAATACCGTATCATTACAGAGCATTAAAAGAAATGTTACTCAAGTGAGGAAGGAGGATGGTAAAAGCTGACAAGTGGCAAATGGGGCATTTAAAGCAAGGTGACCCCTTATTTTACCATGTTTCACCTAGTAGAAAGTTATAAAATAAAATACATTTTTCCCTTGCTTTATGCAGTTTTGTTTTTAATGCTCTAACCTCATTTCCACCAGTAATTAACTGTATACTGTATAAATTCACATTTATGCTATCAGAATCTCTTAAAATGCCACTCTAAACTGATAAATTTGAAAAAAAAAATGAATATAAGGAAAGAAAGCTGATTTGTGCATAGGAAATCAAATGAGCATATTTTGAACAAAATCCTATGGTTGGTTTTCAATTTAAGTCCTGGGTAAATTGAAAAGAAAATGGACACAAGGCCAGACATTTAGAGGTGCCTGTGCCAAGTCAGGACAGGAAAGGAAGGAGGGAGGAAAGAGAAGCATGGAGATGTGTGTGTGCCTCAACCCAGACAAAGAAGCAGTGGTGAGGGAGTAGGGAGGGTAAAACAAAGTGATCATGATTTAATTTGGGATTTTCCTCTTTTTAGTTTTTTAACCATATTCATTTCTTCTTTGTGTATGATTGTTTGGTGCATATGTGATAAGCATGTTAAGAAATATGAAATTTGCAGTCTTGAAATGTGTCCCTACATTTTATGTTAAATTGAGTTCACTTTATGCAATTTCATTATGTGCCATGAATCAGAACACATCTGTCATATAAAGTAAGAGATACCTGAACTTAATGAAGCCTCACTGTTGATGACTGTCATAAAAATAGATTCTCCCTGCTTAATGTGTCTTTGAATTACCTACGTGAGGAATGAAGAACTATTTTAAGTGAGAAACATAGGTCTATTTTTTTTTTTACCTAAATATTTTAGCCTTTAGTCAGAAATCTTAAACAGATGAAGGTCTCCAAGGCCGAGGTATTTAAGCTCTCATTTTATTTTTTTTTCCCCAAGTGATAACTCACTTTTCATCAATCAGTGTGTATGACACTTTATTCTCAACATATCAATAAAAACTGTCAGAGTCTGGTTGAGAAGAGTGATCATTTACTTACTGAAATACTATAGAATATATGCAGTTAATTATGATCTGGATAGAGAAAAGAAATATACAGTAGGGCCCCACTTATATGGCAGGTTAAGTTCCAGGCTACTGCCGGAAAGCAGAACTCCATTTTTTCCACTTATAAATGCATGTAAATGCCAGGTAACAAGTTTACACTAACATATATTATGTTAGTAATAGAACTAGGTATTAAAAACAATAAGAAGTAAAATACACACACACAGTACACCCATTACTTACCTTAAAGTATTTGTAGTCTTAATGTAGGGTGAGAGGCAAGTTTAATTTGTAGGAAGTCAGGTTTGGGACGTATGGTAGCCAGCCAGGTCAGCCCACCCCACCCTCACGTAATATACTACGATAGTTAACCCTTAAACAGTCCAAACGTATATATACGTTCTCTCGCGTAGCGCCCCAAACGTATACTATATACGTTCCTTTGTCATTCATTCAACATTGGCACGATAAGCCTGAGTCGCCTAGACATGAGAGAATGGGTGTGTGTACTCACTGTGCGCCATATGAAGAAAACGGGATGCCTAGGTACCATATGCTCTTTTTTCCTATTAATAAAAAACTGATTTTTTTTTCTCAAAAAATTTGGGGCGCTACGCGAGAGAACATATATATGTATATGTTTGGACCATTTAAGGGTTAATTAAAGCTCCCCAGAGAGATAAAATACTTATACAGTACATTCATTAATTACCTTAAAATATTTGTAGTCCTAATGTAGGGTGAGAGGTTAGTTTTATTTGTAGGAAGTCAGGTTTGGGAAGTATGGGTACTCTGCAGGGGCCGCCTTCCCCACTCCACCCACACATAATGTAAACAAACCAGGCGAATGCGTCTGGTTTTCGTCACTTTACATTGTTGTCTCCACGTTGATGCAGTAGAATAAGTAAAGAGAAAGACTCCCATTCTCATGTAACACCATTTTTAGAAGAAATGATGCCCTGAGTGCAGGCATAAGAAAGGAATAATTTTCTAGTTACCCCTAGTAATATTATAGTGACACATTTTCTCTGATGTTGGACTACAAGTTGCCTGGCTACCACATCTCATATTTATGTTAATTTATTCTACTGTGGGGTGTATTTAGAGGGATTAAGCAAAATATCTATATTAACATTTTATATGATATTTAATGCTCCTCAGATTGATTATTATTGTGTTATTATTATTACCATTATTAATGTGGCATCTTCAAGACTAATAGGACACTCTTAGTGATTTTAATGTGTACCTGCATGCCAGCACTGTGTGTAAGTTTATTTAGGTACAGGTACTCATACGTATAATTATCAGTTATAATAATAATGTCGGTACGTAGTCCGCTTGGGCTACATACCAACACCTACCTACATAGCTACACGATATTTAATGTGGCCCAGAGCCATATTATTACCATCGACATACCATGTTTACTGAGTTTAATCGTTTCTAACAACTACCTTTAGATGCCATCGTAAACAAAGGGAGAAGTAATGAATAATTCAATCCGAGAACTGTAAACAAAAGCGTTATGTATTAAGGGGAGTGACGTAATGTTTTCCCTCCGCCCGGCTACCACACCTCCATAGTACATAAACATAAAATGTTTATATGTTATGTAACATGTTTCTTATATAATTTTGAAGAAAATATAATACAGGTACCATCCGACTTATGACCGAGCTTAGTTCCGACCAACCGGTCATAAGTCAAAATGGGCATAAGTCGAACCTTACTACTGAATATCAACATCACATTTTTGTAATGACTTTATTTTATTGTTTTATTCTGGTATTTCATTTTTTACATTCCTTTTTATGCTGTTAGTTCTGTATTTTATACTGTAAGGTTTAGGATAAACACTGTGTACAACACAAACAGTTGTTTATTTCCCAGAAATTTGGCATACAAAACACAGTCGTAAGTCGAGTGGTCGTATGTCGAGCAGGTCATAAGTCGGATGGTAAGTGTAGATGGAGTAATGAAAATGTCTATACTGATGTAAAACTAGACATTTAATGTGCCCAGGAGTAATTATTATTACATAATAGAGAGATGTGCTCCTGGAGAATGTAAATAAACCGGGTGGTGCGTGCCGTATTTGAAAAACCGCTTGCCGTATAGAAAGTTTTGGTCATAATTTGAGATCACCGTATTAGCGGAACGCTGTAAGGCGAAATGCCGAAAAGCAGGGCCCTACTGTATTATAAAAGAAGTAACTAAAACATTAATTTCATGAGAAATCAAATGGAAGCAGATACAGTACCATTAAGTATTACTTGCATTCCAGTACCAATGATGGACACATCCCACAAGAAGATTCTATTGAAGTCACAGATACCATTTTTTTTATTTTCCTTATGTTAGAATAAAGGGATGATTTTCACACCCTTATGCCTAAACATAGTGTATCACTAACTTTTTGCACTATTTTGGAAGAGTTGTACTGAAATGAGCACTACAGGGTATAGGTCAAAGGGCATTTATTTATTTCATGAGGGTTAACAGTAAAGGTGCAGCTACTGTACTACAATGCTAGCCGAGACTCCGGTAGAGTACAGGTGTCCCTCATTTTATGCTGTAGATATGTTCTGGGCCTGCAACAGCTGTACTAAGCTCAATCAAGCCATCAGCATTTAAGTCTGCATAATAAGAATCTTAACATCCAAAGCATGCAAAACTCAACATCATGGTTACATTACTTTCCTTAATGCATTACTGCTAATTTTTTAATTTCTTCTGACTTCTACTATCATAAGTAATCCTCTTGGATGCCACTGTTTATACGTAATGATGAGGAAAGGAAAGCATGTAGAAAAGTGAGAAGTCTATTACAATAAGGTACTACAGTATAAGCAATTGAACTTAGTCAGCTGTCTAGAGGGTAAGCCACTTGCTACAATGTTTCTCATCCATACTGTCTGTCTTTATACACGGATTAATAAAGGGAAAGCACTATTTTAACACAAAAGATTTTCTGAACGTACAAATGAATACAAGTTTTCTCATAAATTATACATGTGTTGGAGCAGAGAAGAGGAACCTTAAGCAGCTGGCCAGCTGCAGTAATTATCCAGTCATACAGACAACAAAATACTACTTTTCCTTACCTTTTAAGGCACAGAGATTGTCTGAAAAAATGAATAAACAAACTTGAATATAAATAATTCCAACATTTTGGGGCATAGAAGACTAACCCTAAGCCACTCGGAAGCTAGTGTAAATTACCAGTGGCTTCCTTGAAAGCAGATGCAAGCTGTTATTCTTTCTTTTGGTAGTGGTGGTGCTGTTTTGATGTTGATTCTGGTAATAGTGTTGCTGGTACTGCTGCTGATGATGGTAACAGTATTGCTGTTGCTACTACCACTGATGCTCTTACGTGTTGATGTTGCTCTTGATGCTTGAAGTGATGGTGGTGGTGCTGCTACTGTATTAGTGCTCTAAGTGGTGCTACTGCTTTTACTACTGTGGGTGGCTGAGCTGCATTACGTGTACACCACCTCGAAGCTCATCCTACAATTTCAGTTTCTTCTATATTATTAAAATTCATGCCTGTTCTTCTTCTTGGCACCTTCAGCATCATTACTGTTCATGTGGGTGCCATGACTAACATCCAGATAAAGAGTGAATAATCACACTCAGCTCACACACTGAGTGTCCGTGATTCGATCCCTGGTATGGATGGAAACATAGGGTGTGCTTCCCTAAGACGCCTATTGTCCCTGTTCACCTAGCAGGAAGTAGGTACCTGGGCGTTAACTGACTGATGTGGGTAGCATCCTGGGGACAAAATTAACCTAAGTTGTCCAAAATGCTCTGCATAACCAAGGGCTTTCTATACAGTATGTCACTGATGTCAACTAGGTCTATAAAAGTTGTATCATGTACTTGCAGAAATAAAGATTATTATTATTAAAATGTTTGGTAAACAGTCAGTGTGGCAGTGCAAGTACTTGGGAGGCAAACTATCCCATTGAGAAACAATGATGCAGCACTTGTCATGCTGCCACTCAGCCATACAAAAACTTTAGCAGAGCACTGAACCCATATTTTGTATGTTACTTAATTATTTGATTACATTTTTAATGTAAAATAACAAAATGATTGTTTAAGAACATATTTTTGATGGAACACACCTGGCATTCAATGAGGATCACCTGTGTGGTATACATGTACAGTAATAACATAGAGGAATGTTTTAAGCATAGCAGATAAACAATATGTAGTTTGGATTTTAACTTATTATTTAAAATTTGCTGAGAAAACTGAATGTACAAGAATTAGAGATGTTTCAAAAATCAATTCAAATTTTAGGGTGAGGGAGTGAGTTTAGTGAAACAAAACTGAACTTGCAACAGCTGAAGCAGCTGGAGTCTACAGTAATAACCAGAGATTAAATAAAATAACATATTATTGGTATTAACCCTTTCAGGGTTTCAGACGTACTAGTACGGCTTACGCACCAGGGTTTTTGACGTACTAGTACACCTAAATTCTAGCGCCCTCAAATCTAGTGAGAGAAAGCTGGTAGGCCTACATATGAAAGAATGGGTCTATGTGGTCAGTGTGCGCAGTATAAAAAAAATCCTGCACCACACAGTGCATAATGAGGAAAAAAAAACTTTGACAGTGTTTCTGGTTTAAAACAGCGACTTTGCACTGTATTTTCGTATGATATTTATGATGGTATTCTAGTTTTCCTGGTTTCATTTTATAGAATGGGAGACATATTACAGAAATTGAGACGATTTTGATTGGTTTTACAATGAAAAGTACCTTGAAATTGAACTCAAAGTAGCAGAAATCTTCGATTTTTGCCAAAGTTCAAAAGTAAACAAATCATGCTATGTGGCCAATACATGTCAACTGGCGAGTCTAATAGTCTTTCACAAGTGCGCTGATATTATTTATACCATTTCTACACTAATGCAGTAGTCTGCATAACAGTAAATCTTCTATTTTTTGTGAGAATAAAAATTCAAAGTGGAAAGCAAAAGAATGTAAAATGGGTGTGGGGACATGACTAATGAACAGAGGAAATGTTATTTTAGTGCCAGGAATGTCTTTCTTGTTTATTCTGGACCCTATTTGGAAATTGGCATCTTTTGAAATTTGTGTGAAATTGGCAAAATTGCTAAATTCTGACCACTTTATTGGATAGTTGAAATTGGTAAATGGGTGGTTTCTTGTACTCATTCGATAGAAAAAATGGAGTTCTAGCGAAATAGTTATGATTTTTGTCGACTAGTACACTGGAATTGGCCGAAAATAGGGCTCAAAGTGGGCAAAATCGCCGATGCGTAAACATCGTCGAGACCGCTAACTTCTCTGTCTTTTCATAAGAAAATATATATATTTTTTTTTAAAATTTGGCGACCCTGAGAACAAGTCTCAGAGAGGGCCTGGCGACCCTGAAAGTGTTAATTAAAGAAAGTTTGACTCAAGACAATGGATACCTGAATGGATTTAAAATCAACGAAGTTGGGAGGCAAAGGAAGTTCTTCAGAAACCCTAGGAAAGTTTCACCACAAAGCATCATCTACATCAACAGGGTTGACCAACTCTGCACAGGTGCTAGGTCAAGGAAGTACCTGCCTGCCAGTTTCCAGACCTTTTACCACATTATATGCTTGGAAGTACATGAGGGCCCCACATATTTGGCACCCTCTTTTCGGTGTACCATGTTTTGTTGGTTTTTGGTTGAGCCGTTGTTCATTATATTTGGTGCCTTTTCCACTTTTCCGCCATTTTTGCACAACAGGAAGGGCGACAGGCGCCATATTTTAAGGTAAGTATTGTATGTACTGTGTATTTGTTTTACTTTTGTATCTTTTTTTATGCCTATCTGTATTGAGCACTTTATATATTTAAGTGTACACACATCATCAGGTATTTTAGACACATTCGTTATTGAAAAAATGCTTTTCCACTCACCGGTGATTTTCACTTATCACTGGGGGTCGGGAACCTAACAGCCATAAAAACGGGGTTTTCCTGTAATGGCCTGATTGTAGAAACAGTCAGGCACATTTTGCAGTTCTAGTGACAAGATACTGATGACCCAAGACTTTCATCATCTGCCAACAGATATACACTTTTTTCCAAAACATTTCTGAAAAGTCTTCAAGAAGAAATCTGACAACTACCTCTGTGAAGTTCCAGATCAATTAGGCTGTGATGGGAATGTGGGCCAGCAACAGTAATTGCCTGGCTGAACAGGTAATCATCAAGGAAGCCAGGTTCTAGACCAGGATGCAAGGATAGAAAACCCTTCAAACTGGTCACAGGTATGCATCATGCTTGATGTGAGCAGCCCAAGTATAATCAGAGCGGGAAAGCGGAGAGGGAATTTTACACTTACACTCATTCATGCATGAATGCAAGCATGTATGCACCCACATGCACAGTTGAAGATGTCTACTCATGGTGCACAGGACACCAGCAATGGCAGCATATAAAATTTTACAAAAAGAAGTCAACTCTTTAATCATGAAGATATAAAAAGGAGGGAAAGAAGCAAAAGCAAAATGCTGCATAAAAAACATCATTTTGCCCCCTTTAAATTTCCACTATAAGTGGCAACTGAAATAGTCGTAGGAGTGTTAGATAAGGCCAATAGGAAACTTACCACTATGCACTGTAAACATCAACAATGGCTCAACTGAAATCTAGAGTAATGGCAAAATAGCAGAGTGAGAGATCATTGTTTCAAAGTGCGTATGAGTTCAAGAATTGATATGGGCTGGAGTCCTAGTGCTGAAATAGTGTGAAGGTAATGAGGTGAAAAAAAAAGGACTAAAAGTGTGCTATACATAGCAATAAAACATACCCCAAAGAAGATGGTAGCACTGAAAATCTTTTAACAGTACAAGATGTGCTGGCAAGATGAAAACCAAAATTCTGGCCATAACTCAGTGACAAAGGATGAGGAGAGAAGTAAATAGAGCAGACCATATACATGTTCCACTTATCTAAAACTGACTGTTAACTGTACAGCATCACATTTATTGTATCAGATGCTGGCCTAAGATTTGATGGACTGTAACAGTACATGACTAACAACCAGAAGATCAGTAACATGACTTAGTTTCCTGTCGGTACACATATAAACGAAAACTGGGAGATCGACAACTAAAGCTCTCTCCAATTTTTTTTGTATATCCTCTATTATTCTACTGCTAAATGAACATAAACAAATGGAATTAAAATGCAATAATGGGAGAAGAGAAGGCTACAGAGAGGGACTGAGCAGGTACAGTAGGTGCAATACTAGTCATTGCTCTGTTGAGTGTGAGGTCGCTGAAAGCTAAGAACACAGGATTGTTCAGCAGAGTGACTGTGATTAAGGAACTATTTGTGGCTTGTTGAGATCCACAGGGCGAAAGAGGCTTTAATATAAGTTATTATTCACCTCAATCTCTGTTGGAAAAAGAAATGGCAATAAAAGGTGGGAGATTGAGAGATAGGTAAAGCATTTAACCATTATGGTGTTATGAAATAATGTTAAAGATGGGAGAATTTGGAAGAACAAGGTAAATGGGCTGATTGTGCTAACAAATAAAGAGTAAAGGCCACTTAGGACAGTCATCCAATAAAGTGGCAGATGACCCTTGACACTTGACAGTCTCATATGAATCTCTACAGTTACCATAAAATTAAAGGCAAACAAGAGGGTCAGGGAGGAGTCCAAAGCTGAAGTAAAGGATTCAGAAAAAAAAAAAGCAAGAAAGGTAAGGTTATCCAAAAAGAGCACTTGGTACTGGTTGGAAAAAAAAGGAGGGTACTACTTGAAGTGAAATATGACCATGGTACATTCTGACACAAAAATACTAAATTGCTAGCAAACAGCCATGTCACAGAAATTGGACCAGGGTCTGGCCATATGACATGCCTGCCCTCTCTTTCATAAGGTATAGCTCATATTCCAATATGAATACAGGTCACAGATCTCCTGAACATTTAAAGCAACAAGGTAGAAACTATCAGCAAGAAGAATCACTGTGATCTGTTGCATCACAAAAGGGGCACTCAGCAAGTGATTTATGGTACCTAGTGAGGCATCCATATAGTGTCAGCAGTTGTAACGTTGCCATAGAGTTAGGAAGAACTCCATAATGGTTAAATAGTACCCTGCCAAATACAGTGGACCCCCGGTTTACGATCAGCTCCCAATGCGACCAATTATGTAAGTGTATTTGTGTAAGTGCATTTGTATGTGTATGTTTGGGGGTCTGAAATGGACTAATGTAATTCACAATATTCCTTATGGAAACAAATTCGGTCAGTACTGGCACCTGAGCATACTTCTGGAATGAAATAATATCATAAACCGGGGGTCCACTGTACAGTGGACCCCCGCATACCGTACGCATTGCATACCGTACAATCCACATACCGGACGCTTTGATCGCTAAAATTTTGCCTCGCATACCGCCCAAAAACCCACTCACCGCCCTTCGTCCGAGACGCGTCCAGTGTGCGGCCTGAGCCAGCCTCATATGTTCCGCCGGTGGCATTGTTTACCAGCCAGCCTCCGCGGTAACATCCAAGCATACAATCGGAATATTTTGTATTATTACAGTGTTTTTGGTGCTTTATCTGGAAAATAAGTGACCATGGGCCCCAAGAAAGCTTCTAGTTCCAACCCTACAGCAATAAGGGTGAGAATTCCAATAGAGATGAAGAAAGAGATCATTGATAAGTATGAAAGTGGAGTGCGTATCGCCGACCTGGTCAGGTTGTACAAGAAACCCAAATCAACCATCTCTACTATTGTGGGCAACAGAAAGGCAATCAAGGAAGCTGTTCTTGCCAAAGGTTTAACTGTGTTTTCGAAACAGAGATCGCAAGTGATGGAAGATGTTGAGAGACTCTTATTGGTGTGGATAAATGAAAAACAGCTAGCAGGAGATAGCGTTTCTCAAGCGATCATAAGCGAAAAGGCTAGGAAGTTGCATCAGGATTTAATTAAAAAAATGCCTGCAACTAGTGATGATGTGAGTGAATTTAAGGCCAGCAAAGGTTGGTTTGAGAGATTTAAGAAGCGTAGTGGCATACATAGTGTGATAAGGCATGGTGAGGCTGCCAGTTCGGACCACAAAGCGGCTGAAAAATATGTGCAGGAATTCAAGGAATACATAGACAATGAAGGACTGAAACCTGAACAAGTGTTTAATTGTGATGAAACAGGCCTGTTTTGGAAGAAAATGCCAAGCAGGACCTACATTACTCAGGAGGAAAAGGCACTCCCAGGACATAAGCCTATGAAAGACAGGCTTACTCTTCTCATGTGTTCCAATGCTACTGGTGATTGCAAAGTGAAGCCTTTATTAGTGTATCACTCTGAAACTCCCAGACTGTTCAGGCAAAAGAATGTCCTCAAGGAAAATTTGTGTGTGCTGTGGAGGGCAAACAGTAAGGCATGGGTCACTAGGGACTTTTTCTATGACTGGTTACACCATGCATTTGCCCCCAATGTGAAAGATTACCTAACTGAAAAGAAATTAGAACTTAAGTGCCTCCTGGTGTTAGACAATGCCCCTGGTCATCCTACAGACATGGCAGAGCGACTTTATGGGGACATTAAATTCATTAAGGTGAAGTTTTTGCCTCCTAATACCACTCCTCTCCTGCAGCCCATGGACCAGCAGGTTATTGCAAACTTCAAAAAACTGTACACAAAAGCTCTGTTTGAAAGGTGCTTTGTAGTGACCTCAGAAACTCAACTGACTCTAAGAGACTTTTGGAGAGATCACTTTAATATCCTCAATTGTATAAACCTTATAGGTAAGGCTTGGGAGGGAGTGACTAAGAAGACCTTGAACTCTGCTTGGAAGAAACTGTGGCCAGAATGTGTAGACAAAAGGGATTTTGAAGGGTTTGAGGCTAACCCTGAGAGGATTATGCCAGTTGAGGAATCCATTGTGGCATTGGGAAAGTCCTTAGGGTTGGAGGTTAGTGGGGATGATGTGGAAGAGTTGGTGGAGGAGGACAATGAAGAACTAACCACTGATGAGCTGATAGATCAACTTCAACAGCAAGAGGCCAGACCTGAGGAAACTGGTTCGAAGGAGGGGAGAGAGAAATTGAAGAAATTGCCTACTACAAAGATTAAGGAAATCTGTGCAAAGTGGCTTGAAGTGCAAACCTTCATGGATGAAAATCACCCTCACACAGCTATTGCAAGCCGTGCTGGTGACTATTACACTGACAATGTTGTGAAACACTTTAACCCTTTCAGGGTCCAAGGCCCAAATCTGGAGTCACGCACCAGTGTCCAAGAATTTTCAAAAAAAAAATTTGTTATTTTTTCTTATGAAATCGTAGAGAATCTTTTTGTGAAGGTAATAAAACAAAAAGTACGAAATTTGGTGGAAAATTGACGAAATTATGCTCTCGCAAATTTTGATGTGTCAGCGATATTTACGAATCGGCGATTTTGCCGACTTTGACTCCCATTTTAGGCCAATTACATTATTCCAATCAACCAAATTCTTAGCTATTTCACTAGTATTACTTCTATTCTATCGATTGAGCACAAGAAATCGCCAAGTCAACTGTTTCAACTACAAAATAAAGTGATCGGAAATTGTTAATTTGGCCAATTTAACACAAAGTTCAAAATATTCCAATTTCAAAATAGGGTCCAGAATGAACAATGTAGGCATTCCTGGCACTAAACTAACATTTCCTCTGTTCATTAGTTATGTTTTGAGGCTTTACAAATAAATTCCATTTTGATTTTTTATTCACATAATGAATTTTTATTCACACCAAAAAATAGAAGATTTACTGTTATGCAATACTGTAATAATTGTATAAATATCATCATCATATTTGTGAATGTATATTAGACCCACCAGCTGACGTGTATTAGACGTGTGAGGTCGTTTGTTTACTCTTGAATATCGGCAAAAATTTAACATTTCTGCTACTTTGAGCTCAGTTTCAAGCCATTTCCAGTGCTAAAACCAATCAAAATCATCTCTATTTCTGTAATATGTCTTCCATTCTATCAAATGAGACCAAGAAATCGCAAATACAACTATAAAAAACATACGAAAAAACACTGCAAAGTTGCTGTTTTAATCGAAAAATCATGATTTAATTTTTTTTCTCTCATTATACACAGTGTGCTGCAGGATCTGTTTTATGTGGTGCACACATACCACATAGATGTATTCTCTCATATCTAGGCCCAAATGTACCACTCACAGTTTATCAGAGTGAGCTGAGCTCATGGCGTAGATCTACGGTTTGGACCCTGAACATAAAGCCGTAGATCTACGGGACGGACCCTGAAAGGGTTAAGGAAGTCATAAAGGAATGAGAGGTACAGGCCACTATGGACAGATATGTTGTGCGAAAGAAGTCCAGTGACTCTGAAGCTGGTCCTAGTGGCATTAAAAGAAGAAGGGAAGTAACCCCAGAAAAGGACTCGACACCTCAAGTCTTAATGGAAGGGGATTCCCCTTCTAAACACTAACACTCTCTCTCCCCTCCTCCCATCCCATCAATCATCACCAGATCTTCAATAAAAGTAAGTGTCATGTAATTGTGCATGCCTTTTTCAGTTTGTGTGTATTAAAATTAACATTTCATGTGGTAAAAATTTTTTTTTTCATACTTTTGGGTGTCTTGCACGGATTAATTTGATTTCCATTATTTCTTATGGGGAAAATTCATTCGCATACCGAACATTTCGCATAACAGCCAGCCCTCTTGCATGGATTAAGGTCGCTATGCGGGGGTCCACTGTATAATGCTGAAGAGTTTATGGCATTCAACAGTAAACTTAGTGATGTTATTTGTAAAATCGTTCTTGAATGTGTGTTAGATAAATGAACAACAAACTGCAATGAAGACTTAGAAAAACACATCATCCTCTGCAGCAGATTACAAGCCAACAGTGTAAACCTTCACAGAACATAAGGAAAGAATTTTGAGGTCAAACTAATTCATTAACCCAAGAGCATGTTTAATGCCATCTAACACACCTTCAATTACCTATTTCTACATGCATGTGGAGAGCTAAATTCAAGATATATTTCTATCATAAAGTTTTTAGTGAACATAGTACTTACCTAGAGATTGGCAGAGAGCATGTTTAATTCCTTTACATAAAGGGAAGGGGTACAAAAGATTGTAAAAATTATGGGGTATACTGAGTATACCAAGTAAAGTGAATGGTAGGGTTATTATTGGAAGAATTAGAGGTAAGACAGAGAGCAGGATTGCAGATGAGCAAGGAGGCTTTAGAAGGGGTAGGGGATGTGTCGATCAGGTGTTTACATTGAAGCATATATGTGAACAGTATTTAGACAAAGGTAGGGAAGTTTTCATTGCATTTATAGATTTAGAAAAGGTATATGACAGAGTTGTTGGGAGCAAGGGACTAGTAACCCCTTCTGTATAGATTACTAAATTTAAAAAGAGAAACTTTTGTTTTTCTTTTTGGACCACCCTGCCTTGGTGGGATACGGCCGGTTTGTTGGAAAAAAAAAATGACAGAGTGGATAGGGGAGCAATGTGGCAGATGTTGCAAGTGTATGGGATAGGTAGTAAGTTACTAAATGCTGTAAAGAGTTTTTATGAAGATAGTGAGGCTCAGGTTAGGGTGTGTAGGAGAGAGGGAGATTACTTCCCAGTAAAAGTAGGTCTTAGACAGGGATGTGCAATGTCACCATGGTTGTTTAACATATTTATAGATGGGGTTGTAAAAGAAGTAAATGCTAAGGTGTTGGAGAGAGGGGTAGGATTAAATTATGGGAAATCAAATACAAAATGGGGGTTGACATAGTTACCTTTTGCTGATGATGCTGTGCTTTTGGGGAATTCTAAAGAAAAGTTGCAAAGGTTAGTGGACGAGTTTGGGAGGGTGTGTAAAGATAGAAAGTTGAAGGTGAATGTAGATAAGAGTAAGGTGATGAGGATATCAAACAATTTAGATAAAGAAAAATTGCACATTACACTGGAAGGAGGGAGTATGGAAGAAGTGAAGGTTTTCAGATATTTGGGAGTTGACTTGTCAGCAGATAGGTTTATGAAGGATAAGGTAAACCACAGAATTGCTGAAGGAAAAAGGTAAGTGGTGCATTGAGGTATCTTTGGAAACAAAGAACGTTATCCATGGAGGGAAAGGGAATATACGAGAGTATAGTGGTACCAACACTCTTATATGGGTGTGAAGCATGGGTTGTACATGCTGCAGCGAGGAGGCGGCTGGAGGCAGTGGAGATGTCGTGTGTAAGGGCAATGTGTTGTGTAAATATTATGCAGAGAATTTGTAGGGTGGAAATTAGGAGGTGTGGAGTTATTAAAAGTATTAGTCAGAGGGCTGAAGAGGGGCTGTCGAGGTGGTTTAGTCATTTAGAGAGAACAGAACAAAGTAGAATGACTTGGAGAGCATAAAAATCTATTGGGGAAAGAAGGCAGGATAGGGGGCCATCCCCAAAAAGGTTGGAGGGAGGGTGTAAAGGAGGTTTTGTGGGTGAGGGGCTTGGATTTCCAGCTAGCCTACATGAACATGTTAGATAGGAGTGAATGGAGACGAACGGTTTTTGGGACGTGATGAGCTGCTGGAGTGTGAGCAGGGTAATATTTTGTGAAGGAATTCGGGGAAACCGGTTAGCCGGACTTAAGTCCAGGAGAAAGCTGGTAGACCTACATATGAGAGAATGGGTCTGCATGGTCAGTGTGAGCAGTATAAAAAAAAAATCCTGCAGCAAGCAGTGCATGATGAGGAAAAAAAATTCTGATTGTTTTTGGTTTAAAACGCTGACTTAAGGTGTATTTTCATATGGCATTTATGGTTGTATTCTCGTTGTCTTAGTCTCATTTGATAGAATGGAAGATATATTACAGAAATAGAGATGATTTTGATTGGTTTCAACATAAGAACATAAGAAAGAAGGAACACTGCAACAGGCCTACTGACCCATGTGGAGCAGGTCCATGTCCCACCCCCCTGGATTAAACCAATGACCCACCCCCCGGAATATCCCAATGACCCACCCAGTCTGGTCACCTCCGCTCAAGGATGGAGCACTGCACCAGACCCAGCAGCACATGCTAGTCAGGTCCAACTCACACCCACCCACACCCACTCATGTATTTATCTAACCTATTTTTAAAACTACACAACGTTTCAGGCTCAATAATTGTACTCGGGAGTTTGTTCCACTCATCCACAACTCTATTACCAAACCAGTGCTTTCCTATATCCTTCCTGAATCTGAATTTTTCCAACTTGAAACCATTGCTGCGAGTCCTGTCTTGGCTGGAAATTTTCAGCACGCTAATTACATCCCCTTTATTTATTCCTGTTTTCCATTTATACACCTCGATCATATCCCTCCTAATTCTACGCCTTTCGAGAGAGTGCAGATTCAGGGCCCTCAGTCTATCCTCATAGGGAAGATTTCTGATACAAGGGTTCATCTTTGTCATCCTCCTCTGTATGTTTTCCAGAGCATTTATATCCATTCTGTAATACGGTGACCAGAACTGAGCAGCATAGTCTAAATGAGGCCTAACCAAGGATATATAGAGCTGAAGAACAACCTGAGGACTTCTATTATTTATACTTCTAGATATGAAGCCAAGAATTCTATTAGCTTTATTGTGAACACTAATGTACTGTTGTCTTGGTATTAGGTTACTGCTAACCAGAACTCCTAAATCCTTTTCACAATCAGTAGTATTAAGATCTACATTATTTAGTTTATATGTGGCATGGTTATTTAATTGTCCAACATTTAGAACTTTGCATTTGTCAATATTAAACTGCATCTGCCACTTCTCCGACCATTGCATCAGTCTATTCAAATCATCCTGGAGTGCTCTAGTGTCCTCATTAGAATGAATTGGATGGCCTATTTTGGTGTCATCAGCAAATTTGCTTATGTCGCTATTTATTCCCTCATCTATGTCATTTATGTAAATTGTGAACAACAACGGGCCCAACACTGACCCCTGAGGAACACCGCTTGTGACGTGCCCCCATTCTGATTTCTCCCCATTTATGCAAACTCTCTGCTGTCTATTTGTCAGCCATGCCTCTATCCAGGGAAAAATTTCTCCTCCTATTCCGTGTGCCTTAAGTTTCCTCAATAGCCTCTGGTGTGGAACTCTATCGAAAGCCTTACTGAAGTCCACATACACAATATCATATTCATTACCATGATCTACCTCCTCAAACACCTTAGTGAAAAAAGTTAGTAAATTCGTAAGACAGGAACGCCCCTTTGTAAAACCGTGTTGAGATTCATTAATCAAATTGTGCCTGTCAAGATGGCTACGAATTGCTTCGGCAATTATTGATTCCATAAATTTTCCCACTATGGAGGTAAGGCTTATTGGTCTATAGTTTGAAGCCAAGGACCTGTCACCTGCCTTGTAAATACACCTACCATCCGACTTACGACTGAGTTCGGTTCCGAGGAACCGGTCGT
Organism: Cherax quadricarinatus; assembly: GCF_038502225.1. Lineage (NCBI taxonomy): Eukaryota > Metazoa > Arthropoda > Malacostraca > Decapoda > Parastacidae > Cherax > Cherax quadricarinatus. The sequence goes on from NC_091341.1 coordinate 151,295, forward strand.
AAGTCAAAATGGTCGTAAGTCGAACTTTGCTACTGAATATCAACAAAACATTTTTGTAATGACTTTATTTTATTGTTTGATTTTGGTATTTCATGTTTTACTTTACTTTTTATGTTGTTAGTACTGTATTTTATACTGTAAGGTTTAGGATAAACACTGTGTACAACACAAATAGTTGTTTATTTCCCAGAAATTTGGCATAAAAAACACTGTCGTAAGTCGAGTGGTCATAAGTCGAGCAGGTCGTAAGTCGGATGGCAGGTGTAGGTACTGCATTTGCCATTTTCCACTTATCAGGCACTATGCCAGTTTGTAGTGATATGTTAAAAAGATTAGCCAAAGGTATGCTAAGTTCCTCTTTACATTCCTTTAACACCCTTGCAAACAGTTCATCAGGACCTGGGGATTTGTTAGGTTTTAGTTTCTCTATTTGTCTGAGGACCATGTCACTGTTACCGCAATCGTACATAGTTCATTGTTGAAAAGTACCTTGAAATTGAGCTCAAAATAGCAGAAATGTTAAATTTTTGCCAATATGTGTCCTACTGGCCAGTCTAATAAGCAGTCATGAATGGGTTGACATTATTTATACAATTACAGTGGACCCCCGGTTTACGATCAGCTCCCAATGCGACCAATTATGTAAGTGTATTTATGTAAGTGCGTTTGTATGTGTATGTTTGGGGGTCTGAAATGGCCTAATCTAATTCACAATATTCCTTATGGGAACAAATTCGGTCAGTACTGACACCTGAACATACTTCTGGAATGAAATAATATCGTAAACCGGGGGTCCACTGTATTACAATAATGCAGCAGTCTGCATAAAAGTAAATCTTCTATTTTTTGTGTGAATAAAAATTCAAAATGAAAAGCAAGAGTAATATAAGAGGGGCCTGAAGACATGACTACTGAACAGAGAAAGTGTCATTTTAGTGCCAGGAATGTCTCCACTGTTTATTGTGGACCCTATTTTGAAATTAGCATCTTTTGAAATCTGTGTGAGATTGGCCAAATTGCCAATTTCTGACCACTTTATTGGGTGGTTTAAATCGGTAAATGGGCGGTTTCTTGTACTCAATCGATAGAGCAAATGGAGTTCTAGCGAAATAGTGACGAGTCTGGTCAACTAGAACAATGGAATTGGAAGAAAATAGGACTCAAAGTGGGCAAAATCACCGATGCATATATAACGCCAAGACCGCAAACTTTGCAAGAGCGTATTGCCATACTTTTGATGTTGTTACCATCAGGAAAAGATTCTCTTACCATTTCATAAGAATTTTTTTTTTTTTTAAATTCTTCAACACTGGGAATAAGTTTGTGAGCAGGGATCTTGACAGTGAAAGGGTTAAAGAAAAGAAAAAAAAAAGGCTCAATACCGTGACTGGTATTGGTCCAGGTCGGACCGAAACGTCGTCGTAAGCTCCTCTCTTCCATGTGCGGGTTATTTGTGTAAAGGGTTAAAGCATTCCACTGTTTGCAAACAAAAAAATATCTTCCTACTCTTTTGGCAGCTTTTCTTTCTTAATTTATAGTTATGGGCTTTTGTTCTGTCAGTCTTTGTAGTTACAAACTCACTAGAATGAAAGCCCACAGCCAGGCAGGCCCATAGTAATTTGCAATCTCCCCACCATGAAAAAGGGTGGCTACACACTGGTCAGCTACATTTGTAACAGATTAATTTTTTGATATGTTTCCAAATTTCACATTCAGTGCAATCTACTAGCATTTTTACCCTGTGAATGGGTGCCTTTTTTTTTTTTTAATCCTTGAATTTCTCTTCGTTGTATAGGAGATATGATAATAGAGGTCCAGTTTTCTCTCTTTCGACACTTTTAAACATTGTTAATTAAAGTCCTCTTTTTTTGGGGGGGGGGGGGCAAGGTTTTAATATTTTATATGATGTAAATTACAAGAGTTTATTTTCTTAAAAACTATCCAGCAGACTAATGCAACACATTCCAATTATTGATCAGGTGGAAATAGATGGTATGGAATACAGAATGTATCATTTATAGCTTTTACTTGTAGACATTATGTATTTCATAACCAAAACAACTTGTTAGGAAAAAACATGAACATACCTTAAACTATCAGTTACTGTACTAGAAAAATTCCATTTTACACATACTTTTGCATTGAGTATACCCTCAAGAATTTTGGGGTCACAGAAGTTAGTTTCATCAGAAATATCGAGCTTCTTCTTGTCATCTCTGGACCACGATAAAAGTGTGTCATAATCTGGAGGTGCATTAGTGCAGTGTGGCAGCCATGAAATTTCTTCTTCAACTTCAACATGCTAAAAATAACAAAGTAAAATATCATTATACCAAATTAACCTTACAAATAATATTTTAATTTTTATCACAGCACCCACCTTCATCTTCAATATTATCATCCTGTCTAAACCCAAAAAAGTCCCACTAAACAGATGTACAAATACTGTACATTCAAGCACTGCCTTCACATTTGTATTTTGGTCTTTTGCTGAAGTGGTATGCACAGATGTGCTAGTCATTATGATGAGCCTTGAAAAACAAACATTTTCATGCATCCCTCTTCAGAAAAAAAATTTAAGTTTATTGAGCTTAACCCTTTGAGGGTCTGTCCCGTAGATCTACGGCTTTACGTTCAGGGTCCAAACCGTAGATCTACGTCATGAGCTCAGCTCACTCTGATAAACTGTGAGTGGTACATTTGGGCCTAGATATGACAGAATACATCTATGTGGTATGTGTGCACCACATAAAACAGATCCTGCAGCACGCTGTGTATAATGAGAGAAAAAAACTGAAATCATGATTTTTCGATTAAAACAGCGACTTTGCAGTGTTTTTTCTTATGTTTTTTATAGTTCTATTTGCGATTTCTTGGTCTCATTTGATAGAATGGAAGACATATTACAGAAATAGAGATGATTTTGATTGGTTTAAGCACTGAAAATGGCTTGAAACTGAGCTCAAAGTAGCAGAAATGTTAAATTTTTGCCGATATTCAAGAGTAAACAAACGACCTCACATGTCTAATACACGCCAGCTGGTGGGTCTAATATGCATTTACAAATATGGTGATGATATTTATACAATTGTTACAGTATTGCATAACAGTAAATCTTCTATTTTTTGGTGTGAATAAAAATTCATTATGTGAATAAAAAATCAAAATGGAATTTATTTGTAAAGCCTCAAAACGTAACTAATGAACAGAGGAAATGTTAGTTTAGTTCCAGGAATACCTACATTGTTTATTCTGGACCCTATTTTGAAATTGGAATATTTTGAACTTTGTGTTAAATTGGCCAAATTAATAATTTCTGATCACTTTAATTTGTAGTTGAAACAGTTGACTTGGCGATTTCTTGTGCTCAATCGATAGAATAGAAGTAATACTAGTGAAATAGCTAAGAATTTGGTTGACTGGAATAATGTAATTGGCCTAAAATGGGAGTCAAAGTCGGCAAAATCACCGATTCGTAAATATCGCTGACATATCAAAATTCGCAAGAGCATAATTTCGTCAATTTTCCATCAAATTTCGTACTTTTTAATTTATTACCTTCACAAAAAGATTCTCTACCATTTCATAAGAAAAAATAAAAATTTTTTTTTTTTTAAATTCTTGGACACTGGGGCACCACTTCAGATTTGGGCCTTGGACCCTGAAGGGGTTAAATATACTGTACTTTTACTCATCAAAAAGGAGCACCTAATTGCTTAAATCTGACTCCCATCAGGTTTGCCCTATAATTAAGGTAAATTCAACCTAACATTTTTTTGTTATTAAATTTACCTGACTGCCTACCTGACAGTAGTCATCCCATAATTAATTAATTAACACACACATGTGTGTGTGTGTGTGTGTGTATGTTTACATACAAACAACTGTATTCATACAACAACAAGGCAGAACATCTTGACCTAGAGAGATCTCTACCCTGGTCTTTTTGTTTAAATTTTACTTGTATGGTGATCCCTTGCTTAGCGACCTATATAGGAACTGTAAGAATGGTTTGATAAGGGAAAATTAAGTTAAGTGAGTCTAATTTTCCCACAAAAGCTGATGCTGTAACTTGATATGTGGACCAGGATAATTTTCTATATCTAAATTCTTTTATTTCTTAAAAGCTGTAATTTAAAAAATATGTACTCACCAGACCTAAATCAATTGATTACTAAGGGCATAGTGGTGTTATGCCCTCCCTCTTTCCAGTTTCATGAGTCCATAATACCATAAACGAACACTGAAAATAAAACAATTGTGTACCGGATGTAGAGGGACTAACACTCCTAAGCAACTTTTGACTGATGGCTGTCTGGCTTGAAGTGGTTTCTCTATACACAAATTTCTGAAGCACTACAAAGCATTGCTCATTGTAATATCAAAGGTCAAGGTACAATCAATAATCTGAATGTTGTGATCAATAATCCTTCAATAATCTGAAACCCTTTAGTTAAGCCACAAAAGCTTCTCACCAGCATCCACATGCTGCGAAGTGTCCAGTTTAGTGTCCTGAGTAATGCACTTCCGCATGGCTTTTGCAGCACTATCACCCTGAGCACCTGCTAGTCATGTAGCACTAACGTTGTCAAATGTGAAGTTTAGTGAAAGCACTAGAGAAGCCTGAAGGAGCATCAGAGACCAGACACTATCAGGCAAACATGGGCTGGCTCACGTCAATTCTCACAAGTGGCGAGAAGTGAGTCTACTGTGTCTCATGAGTAAGCCACCATTCTAGCAATTGCTGTGCTTACCTTACATATTTGTTTATTGGTAATGCCCACCCAACTGTTGTTCGAGGAAGTGGTCTCTAATTGGGGACACTAGGAAAACTCTGTGTTTTCAATTGTTGGTTACACCAATTTAGTTGTTATTCAAGAAAACAGTTGCTAATTAAAGGAAAAAGTCTGTAGCCAGTAAATTTGGCTGTTAAAAATGCAGGAGCAGGTTGTTAAGAGGAGTATACTAGTCTTTTTTTTCATTATCTGAAATTATGTAAAGTAGATGTTTGCTGTGCCAGGGATCACTGTACAAAGTATTTCTTAATAGGTACAGAATTAAGGCTGTTCTAGGTATAGCATTTACCTCCTGTTTGCCGTCCCAGTTTAAGTTGGTAGAGGCCTCAAGACCTTCAAGTCGAAGACCCAGACCTCTGCGTCCTCTCTGTCTGCTTGCCTCTACTGGATCTACAAGACCTTGGCCATACTTGCCCAGTCCTTTACCTTCCTCATAACCCATATTTTTCTGAAAAGTTAAAAGAAAAGGATTATCTTTGTGATACTCATAATCCATTTTTCCAGCCCATAAAGGGTGGAAAAAATGACAATCACATAAAAACATCACTTCTTGATTTGCTACATTTTCTCAAGACTCCACTATGCCCATTCAGTATAATGTACACCAATTTCTCATTGTCTTATTTTTTACTCTATTTTTAAATTGGAATTTGTTGAATTTTGTGTAGAACTGGCCAAATTATTGACTTCTGTGTATAGCTTCTCCTCACTTAGTGACATACTCGCTTACCAACGACTCGAACTTACAACAGGCTCTCTAACCAGCATGCATACCTAATTAATGTATATTAGGGCTGATTTCCTCTATTCTGTTTATTACAGTATACAGTACACTAATGTATAAACATTGAAAAATATACAAAAAATGTTATAAATGATGCAAAGGGGACTTTAAAACAATATAAAAAATGGTCGACACAAACCCATTACCATTATAGTATGCTCCTTGTTTCGCGATGAATTCATTTACTGACATGGTCTTAGGAATGGAACTCCATCATTAAGTGAGGAGAGGCTGTATTTTATAGGGTAGTTCTGATAGCTGAATGGGAAATTTCTTGTACTCAGTTAATAGAACAGAAAGCATGCTAGCAAAATAACAAAGAATTTGGTCTTATTTTAAGCAGTGGAATTGGCTTAAAATAGGACTCAAAGTGGGCATAATTGCAAATGCATAAATTTCACCCAGACTTCCAATTTTGTACCAGCATAATTCCATAAGTTTTGTATCAAATTTTGTATTTTTGGTGTCATTACTTTTCGTAAAAGATTCTCTATTATTTCAAAAGAAAAAATTATATGTATATTTTTTTTTAAAAATCACAACACCATCAGCATTTTTAATCTCTGGGGTCGTGACAGAGAAAGGGTTAAGGACTCACTAGGTCATAAGTAAGTAAGTAAGTTTATTCAGGTATACACAGATACAGTTACATAGAATTATCATACATAGCAGCATATGTGTAGAGAACCTAGGATAACCCAAAAAAGTCAGACAGTGACTTATTTCCATTGGGGTCCTTTTACCGTATTATTATTATAATATAAAGGTTATAATATTTTCTTATTATTCTATAATGAAGATAACATCTTATTATCATACTAAAACGACTATCTACTACATGAGGGTCATTAAGACTATCTACAATACGAGGATCATTACTAGGAATAAGGTAAAATTTACACGTATGTTAGCTAAAAAATAGAAAATCATTCCCCTCCCTTTCTGTAGCTACATTCATCAGACACCTTTTGGCACTCTTCTTGAACTGGTTCATGCTATGACTGGCTTTGACATGTGCGGGCAGTCTGTTCCATTCCTTTATTGCTGTACAATAAAAGGTGTTTGAAGCCTGGCCAATGACTGTGGGTACTACAAAGTTGTGCTCTCTCCCCCTAGTACTATGATTGCTTTGGTTCCCAACCTTGACAAAATTGACAGCAAGATATTCTGGACACTGTTTGTGAGCAATTTTATAAACATGATTTAGCTTCAGTTGTTTTACTCTGTCTTCAACATTCAGCATATCCAACTGCTGTGGCCGGTGCCGGTGGCCTGGTGGCTAAAGCTCCCGCTTCACACACGGAGGGCCAGGGTTCGATTCCCGGCGGGTGGAAACATTTCGACACGTTTCCTTACACCTGTTGTCCTGTTCACCTAGCAGCAAATAGGTACCTGGGTGTTAGTCGACTGGTGTGGGTCGCATCCTGGGGGACAAGATTAAGGACCCCAATGGAAATAAGTTAGACAGTCCTCGATGACGCACTGACTTTCTTGGGTTATCCTGGGTGGCTAACCCTCCGGGGTTAAAAATCCGAACGAAATCTTATCTTATCTTATCTTATCTTGGCCTACATGTTCTCTTGGTCCCAGCCCCAGGATGAATCTTACGATTTTGTTCTGGGTGATTTGCAGTCTATCTTTCAGTTTTTTTAGTCAAGGCAGAGTACCATGAAGAGCAAGCGTAATCCATATGGCATCGTATAAGGGCTAGACATAGGGTCCTGCGAGCCTCAGTAGGTAGACACTGTGCTTGTCTATACAGGAACTTCAGTCTGGCATTCGCTTTCTTTACTACACTGTTCCCTATCAATTCTCTTGACATGCATGGGTCAAAGGGGATTCCCAGATATTTTACTGATGAAACCAAAGTGATGGGCTCCCCATTACACTGGACCTTAAAATTATTTACCCTTTTCAGTTTATGTTTCGTGCCAAAGAGATTGGCTTCAGTTTTCCCGAGGTGCAATGATAGTTTGTTGTCTACTAACCACTTGCTGCAGGACTCCAGTTCCTGTGTTAAAACATTAGCTATATCTTGTGGGTCTTTACCTGACACTAACAGGGCACTGTCATCTGCATACAGTAGGAGTTTGCACTTGACACTGATAGGCATGTCATTGACATAACATAAGAATAATAAGGGACCCAGAATACTACCTTGGGGAACTCCACATGTTATCGGCAGGGGTTCTGATTCCGTTTTGTTGATTTTGACAATTTGTCTCCTGTTGCTAAGGTAGGACTTAAACCAGTCTACAGAACCTATACCGATAGCTTGAAGTTTCTTACATAATATATTGTGGTTGACAGTATCGAAGGCCTTTTGCAGGTCTAAGGTTACCATACCTATGAGGTTCCCCTTTGACATTTCAGTTCTCAGGTAATCCATCAGATTAATTAGGGAGGTGTTGGTTGAGTAAGATCTTCTTAAGCCCAACTGATAGCTATGGAGAATGTTGTTGTCATTAAGGTACTTAACTACTTGAGAGTACACCGCCCTCTCTAGAATTTTGGATATTATACTGAGTATACTAACAGGCCTATAGTTGCTGACATCAGACCTACTATTTTTCTTGAAGATAGGAGTAACTCTGGCCTCCTTGAACCCCTCCGGTACGGTATTAGTGGTGATTGATAGATTTATTATGTGAGTAATAGGGATTGACAGTTCAGAAGCACCATCTTTTAGGAACTTAGACGGGATGTTATCAGGGCCTGTGCTCTTAGTTGGGTTTAACCTGCTTAGTTCTTTTTGAATAAAGTCATGAGATACCCTTACTAGTTGACAACTGTTTGGGGTTACCCCTTTATTGGTATAGTAGTTTGAAACTTATCAGTCTGTGTTAAAGGTATTTGATGCAACTGGTAGTTTACTTACTAGTGTTGATGCAACAGATGTGTAGTAGGAATTAAAGCAATTTGCCACCTTAGATGTTTCGTGGCATACCTCATTATCGATAGTGAGTACTATGTTAGACCTATCTACTGGCTTATGGCTATACCCCAGCTGTTTTAGTTGTTGTCAGAGTTTTCTGGGGTTATGCTTATACTCTTCAATTTTTGAGCAATAGTGCTTTGCCTTTGCTCCTTTTATAAGTCTCTGTACTCTGTTCCTCACCCTTTGGAATTCATTTAGTACTGCAATATCCTGTGTGTTTGCTTTAAATCTTTTTAGCAGCTGGTCTCTGAATTTCATATTATCTAATATCTGATATTAGATAATATTACAAAGATTAGCAGCAATGCTTAAAATGCTTTCTGAATATACTCCACATGCTACATTAACTCTCAGATATGAAAAACAACTCTCATTATACAAATGTGGAATTTTACAAGTAATATGTTTTGATTAACCAACATCACAACTTGAAAACTTTCTTCAGTGAACAAATCACAAGCCTACCATCATCCGTTGGGCAAAGACACTGTAATTGGTGTTGGTGTTTGCCACGCCTCCAGTCTCATCAGTCTGCTCTTTTGCATTAATAACGTCCCACCCACCACCTCCATCTTCGTTATCAGAAAGATCTTTGCTCTTCAAATCTATGCTCAAGCGGGACTGTTTATTTGGTCTTCTCGCCGAAGAGCTCGAGGAATCCTCATCTTCTGATGAAGTATCTGTGATGATGGGTAAAAAATATAAATCAGTGATATTTATTATGAAAAATTAAATCATGCCAAAAGGCATAAATTTAAAAGGTGCAAAATAAGTGATGTACTCTACAGTATTTTTTTTCTTTAAATCATACCTTTACTTAAATTACCAGTTAAAACCTGCCTACTTTACAAGTCCTCTTCCAGTCCCAGCTTAAACCCAAAACAATCACTGACATTTCTATTGATTTAAGCATACTCCTTATTCTTGAAAAACAAGTTATTTTCAACTAACACAAATAGAAGATGAAATTACATCTTGAGCCATTAGTGTCACTTTTATTATTAGAAAATTATTTTATTTCAAAATCTCCTTTTTCCCACATACTAAAACACGTATACAACAGCCTTTAACCCTTTGAGGGTCGACAGGCCCTCTCCGAAACTCGTTCTCAGGGTCGGCCAAATTTAAAAAAAAAAAAAAATTATTTTCTCTTATAAAAAGATAGAGAATCTTTTCCCGATCATAACGACACCAAAAGTTTGAAATTTGATACAAAACTTACGGAATTATGCTCTCGCAAAGTTAGCGGTCTCGGCGATGTTTACGGATCGGCGATTTTGCCCACTTTGAGCTCCATTTTCGGCCAATTTCACTGTACTAGTCGACAAAAAACATGAATATTTCGCTAGAACTCCATTTTTTCTATCGAATGGGTGCAAGAAACCACCCATTTATAAATTCAACTATCCAGTACAGTGGTCAGAATTTAGCAATTTTGCCAATTTCACACAAATTTCAAAAGATGCCAATTTCGGAATAGGGTCCAGAATAAACAAGAAAGACATTCCTGGCACTAAAATGACATTTCCTCTAGTCATTAGTCACGTCTCAAGGCCCCTCTTATATTCTTTTGATTTCCACTTTGAATTTTTATTCTCACAAAAAATATAAGATTTACTGTTATGCAGACTACTGCATTAGTGTAAAAAATGGTATAAATATTATTGGTGCACTTGTGAAAGAATATTAGACTCACCAGTTGACGTGTATTGCACGCTTGGCACGATTTGTTTACTTTTGAAGTTTGGTAAAAATCGAACATTTCTGCTATTTTGAGCTCAATTTCAAGGCACCTTTCATTGTAAAACCAGTCAAAATCATCTCAATTTCAGTAATATGTCTTCCATTCTATAAAATGAGACCAAGAAAACTAGAATACAACAATAAATACCATACGAAAATACACTGCAAAGTCGCTGATTTATTAAAAAAAATGGAAAAAGTTATTTTTTTCTCATTATGCACTGTGTGCTGCAGGATTTTTTTTAGACTGTGCACACTGACCACATAGACCCATTCTTTCATATGAAGGCCTACCAGCTTTCTCCCACTAGATTTGAGGTCGCTAGAATTTATGAGTACTAGTACGTCAAAAACCCCTACGCGTAAGACGTACTAGTACGACGAAAACCCTCAAAGGGTTAATAAATGACCTATGTATTTCCTCCTGAATTCTAATTAAAATGTTAATATATTTTTAATTTTATCATTTGATATTCACCACAAATGCAGAAACTGGAAGCAAAAAATTGAAAATAAAAAAGCATTTTGGTTCGTGATGAGCAGTTATAAGGTCATGCCTTCATAGCAGTATAGGACACAATGAAAATGCCTTTCAATTTTCATTTATGCACAGTTTGTTGGTTTGCTATGAACTGTTCCTACCACAATATAAAAATGTATACCTTTCATGAGTTTCAAGAGTTTTTCTATTCCTGGAGCCCAGCTTTGGGTCAGGCTTGTGTGGTGCTTGCCTGGTCAACCAGGGTGTTGTTGCCGGCAGCCTACTGGCCCAAATATCCATCACAAACTGGTTTATCTGACACATGGTGAAGATACTTGTCCAGTTTCCTCTTGAAGACTTCTTCATTTGTCTCAGAAGTGTTTCTGATATCTTCTGGTAAATATGTTCAATTAATATTCACAGTCCTTTGTAGCTCTAGTATTCCCAAATAGGGTACAATAGAACCCCGACTCCTGAATGTCAGAGTTTCATACATCTACATTTAAGAACATCTGCACTTACCTGGAACCAATAAAATCTCTTGCTGACATTGTTCTAGAGATGAACATTCAAAAAAATCAAACAAGTAATTTTCAAGAACATTTTCTCCATTATTTTTCATCAGCATATTCAATACACTGTATTCATATTCTGTATATAATATGTTCATTTTATACATATGTGGAGAGCTCATAGATGTTCGGTAGAAACTGATCAAGAATTATAAATTTAATAATTACAATAATGTTAAAACTGAATCATTAATACTGTGCAGTATTAGTTTTTTCCATTATTTTTTTCACAAGCACTGACATATTTTGTATGTTCATGTTATGCATCGTTGGTGGGCTCGTATTTGTTTGGTAGAGATTCGTCAACAACTGTTGACTATGTTGGTCTCTTCAGCAGTGGTCAGCTGTGTTCAGTACACATTCAAAGTTCACTTGCATTGTTCTCACATCGCATCCCACCCCCACAACAACCCTCCCATACTACAAGCCAGACACTCATTCCCCTCATCCACAGCAGTGACAAGTGAGAGGCTAGGAGACTGTGACATTAAAAAATTGGAGACTGGGAGAGGAAGGAAAGGGAAAAGAGAAGGAGTCATCTGTGTACTGTATGTTTTTAATTTCATTGTGAAACAAAATTGACATGACTGATTATAACATGGGCATCTATGGGAAAAGTTAAGGTGTTCCAAACACCTGAGCTACAAACAAGTTTCAGGTTCTTTTACTGGAAATAATTTACAGTGTGTAGTAGGTTGGTAGACAGCAACCACCCAGGGAAATACTACCGTCCTGCCAGATGACTGTGAAACAGAAACCTGTAACTGTTTTGCATGTTGGTAGGATTGCTGGTGTCTTTTTCTGTCTCATAAACACGCTAGATAACAGGGATATCTTGCTACTCCAACTTACACTTTGGTCACACTTCACAGACATGCACATGCATATATATATACATACATCTAGGTTTTTCTCCTTTTTCTACATAGCTCTTGTTCTTCTTTATTTCTTCTATTGTCCATGGGGAAGTGGAAAAGAATCTTTCCTCCGTAAGCCATGCGTGTCGTATGAGGCGACTAAAATGCCGGGAGCAATGGGCTAGTAACCCCTTCTCCTGTAGACATTTACTAAAAAAAAGAAGAAGAAAAACTTTATAAAACTGGGATGCTTGAATGTACATGGATGTAGTGCAGATGACAAGAAACAGATGATTGCTGATGTTATGAATGAAAAGAAGTTGGATGTCCTGGCCCTAAGCGAAACAAAGCTGAAGGGGGTAGGGGAGTTTCGGTGGGGGGAAATAAATGGGATTAAATCTGGAGTATCTGAGAGAGTTAGAGCAAAGGAAGGGGTAGCAGTAATGTTGAATGATCAGTTATGGAAGGAGGAAAGAGAATATGAATGTGTAAATGCAAGAATTATGTGGATTAAAGTAAAGGTTGGATGCGAGAAGTTGGTCATAATAAGCGTGTATGCACCTGGAGAAGAGAGGAATGCAGAGGAGAGAGAGAGATTTTGGGAGATGTTAAGTGAATGTATAGGAGCCTTTGAACCAAGTGAGAGAGTAATTGTGGTAGGGGACCTGAATGCTAAAGTAGGAGAAACTTTTAGAGTAGGTAACTTTGGGGTGCCAGGTGTAAATGATAATGGGAGCCCTTTGATTGAACTTTGTATAGAAAGGGGTTTAGTTATAGGTAATACATATTTTAAGAGAATAAATAAGTATACAAGATATGATGCAGGGCGAAATGACAGTAGTTTGTTGGATTATGTATTGGTAGATAAAAGACTGTTGAGTAGACTTCAGGATGTACATGTTTATAGAGGGGCCACAGATATATCAGATCACTTTCTAGTTGTAGCTACACTGAGAGTAAAAGGTAGATGGGATACAAGGAGAATAGAAGCATCAGGGAAGAGAAAGGTGAAGGTTTATAAACTAAAAGAGGAGGCAGTTAGGGAAAGATATAAACAGCTATTGGAGGATAGATGGGCTAATGAGAGCATAGGCAATGGGGTCGAAGAGGTATGGGGTAGGTTTAAAAATGTAGTGTTAGAGTGTTCAGCAGAAGTTTGTGGTTACAGGAAAGTGGGTGCGGGAGGGAAGAGGAGCGATTGGTGGAACGATGATGTAAAGAGAGTAGTAAGGGAGAAAAAGTTAGCATATGAGAAGTTTTTACAAAGTAGAAGTGATGCAAGGAGGGAAGAGTATATGGAGAAAAAGAGAGAGGTTAAGAGAGTGGTGAAGCAATGTAAAAAGAGAGCAAATGAGAGAGTGGGTGAGATGTTATCAACAAATTTTGTTGAAAATAAGAAAAAGTTTTGGAGTGAGATTAACAAGTTAAGGAAGCCTAGAGAACAAATGGATTTGTCAGTTAAAAATAGGAGAGGAGAGTTATTAAATGGAGAGTTAGAGGTATTGGGAAGATGGAGGGAATATTTTGAGGAATTATTAAATGTTGATGAAGATAGGGAAGCTGTGATTTCGTGTATAGGGCAAGGAGGAATAACATCTTGTAGGAGTGAGGAAGAGCCAGTTGTGAGTGTGGGGGAAGTTCGTGAGGCAGTAGGTAAAATGAAAGGGGGTAAGGCAGCCGGGATTGATGGGATAAAGATAGAAATGTTAAAAGCAGGTGGGGATATAGTTTTGGAGTGGTTGGTGCAATTATTTAATAAATGTATGGAAGAGGGTAAGGTACCTAGGGATTGGCAGAGAGCATGCATAGTTCCTTTGTATAAAGGCAAAGGGGACAAAAGAGAGTGCAAAAATTATAGGGGGATAAGTCTGTTGAGTATACCTGGTAAAGTGTATGGTAGAGTTATTATTGAAAGAATTAAAAGTAAGACGGAGAATAGGATAGCAGATGAACAAGGAGGCTTTAGGAAAGGTAGGGGGTGTGTGGACCAGGTGTTTACAGTGAAACATATAAGTGAACAGTATTTAGATAAGGCTAAAGAGGTCTTTGTGGCATTTATGGATTTGGAAAAGGCATATGACAGGGTGGATAGGGGGGCAATGTGGCAGATGTTGCAGGTGTATGGTGTAGGAGGTAGGTTACTGAAAGCAGTGAAGAGTTTTTACGAGGATAGTGAGGCTCAAGTTAGAGTACATAGGAAAGAGGGAAATTATTTCCCAGTAAAAGTAGGCCTTAGACAAGGATGTGTGATGTCACCGTGGTTGTTTAATATATTTATTGATGGGGTTGTAAGAGAAGTAAATGCGAGGGTTTTGACAAGAGGCGTGGAGTTAAAAGATAAAGAATCACACATAAAGTGGGAGTTGTCACAGTTGCTCTTTGCTGATGACACTGTGCTCTTGGGAGATTCTGAAGAGAAGTTGCAGAGATTGGTGGATGAATTTGGTAGGGTGTGCAAAAGAAGAAAATTAAAAGTGAATACAGGAAAGAGTAAGGTTATGAGGATAACAAAAATATTAGGTGATGAAAGATTGGATATCAGATTGGAGGGAGAGAGTATGGAGGAGGTGAATGTATTCAGATATTTGGGAGTGGACGTGTCAGCGGATGGGTCTATGAAGGATGAGGTGAATCATAGAATTGATGAGGGGAAAAGGGTGAGTGGAGCACTTAGGAGTCTGTGGAGACAAAGAACTTTGTCCTTGGAGGCAAAGAGGGGAATGTATGAGAGTATAGTTTTACCAACACTCTTATATGAGTGTGAAGCATGGGTGATAAATGTTGCAGCGAGGAGAAGGCTGGAGGCAGTGGAGATGTCATGTCTGAGGGCAATGTGTGGTGTGAATATAATGCAGAGAATTCGTAGTTTGGAAGTTAGGAGGAGGTGCGGGATTACCAAAACTGTTGTCCAGAGGGCTGAGGAAGGGTTGTTGAGGTGGTTCGGACATGTAGAGAGAATGGAGCGAAACAGAATGACTTCAAGAGTGTATCAGTCTATAGTGGAAGGAAGGCGGGGTAGGGGCTGGCCTAGGAAAGGTTGGAGGGAGGGGGTAAAGGAGGTTTTGTGTGCGAGGGGCTTGGACTTCCAGCAGGCATGCGTGAGCGTGTTTTATAGGAGTGAATGGAGACGAATGGTTTTTAATACTTGACGTGCTGTTGGGGTGTGAGCAAAGTAACATTTATGAAGGGGTTCAGGGAAACCGGCAGGCCGGACTTGAGTCCTGGAGATGGGAAGTACAGTGCCTGCATTCTGAAGGAGGGGTGTTAATGTTGCAGTTTAAAAACTGTAGTGTAAAGCACCCTTCTGGCAAGACAGTAATGGAGTGAATGATGGTGAAAGTTTTTCTTTTTCGGGCCACCCTGCCTTGGTGGGAATAGGCCGGTGTGATAATAAAAAAAATAAACTTTTACACATTCTCTTATTTTTAGTATGGTAATCTATGTGGTATTTCTCTACGTTAAATGCCATCATCTATCTCTTACTTCATTTGCTCCATCTCTCCAGGTCTTTTTACAAGGATGACATGAATTTTTATTACTTATGTTGCAAAAGATTTTTGCAAGATAAGTAATAAAGATTTTTGCAAGAATATCAAAAACAACTAATTCCGATCACAACCTAATCGAAGTCCAGACGTACATGCATAGGGATCCTGATCAGCAGAATGCATGTACCTGTGAAGGTGTGTTCACAAAATACAACTTCAACAACAAGAACATCAACTGGGACCAGGTAAACCATGTCCTAAACGAAACATGTTGGGAAGATATCTTAAATGATATGGATCCAAACCAGTGCCTTGAAAGGATCAATTTCCTGGCAGCTGAAGCATGTTCTACGCATATTCCCCTAAGAAAGAAGAAGAGCAGGAGTAAACTGGAGAGAGAAAGACGCTCCCTCTACAGAAGACGACGAAGAGTCACTGAGCTCCTCAGGAGTGCTAGAATATCTTATACGTGAAAGGCGGCGCTGACCAGGGAAGTGGAAACTATCGAACTTAAGTTAAATGACTCTTACAGGAACCAGGAGAGACAGGAGGAACTTAAAGCTATTAGTGAAATTGAAAGAAATTCAAAATATTTCTTTTCATATGCCAAAAACAAGGCAAATACCACATCTAGTATCGGGCCCTTACTCAGACAGGATGGGACTTACACAGATGACAACAAGGAAATGAGTGAAATATTGAAATCCCAGTACGACTCTGTGTTTAGTGAACCACTAATCGGTTTGAGGATCGACGACCCAAATGATTTCTTTATGAATGAGCCTCAAAACTCCATAAATGTATGCCAGATTTCCGACATTACCCTAACTCTGATAGATTTCGAAAAAGCCATTGACAACATGCCCATGTACTCAGCCCCGGGCCCAGACTCGTGGAACTCTGTTTTCATTAAGAACTGCAAGAAACCCCTCTCGCATGCCCTAAGTACACTATGGAGGAGGAGCTTGGACATGGGTGAAATTCCACAGTCACTTAAAACAACAGATATAGCCCCACTCCATAAAGGTGGCAGCAAAGCATTAGCTAAGAACTATAGACCAATAGCTCTGACGTCCCACATCATAAAAATCTTCGAAAGAGTGCTAAGAAGCAGGATTGCAAATCACCTGGATTCCCAAAATCTGCACAATCCAGGGCAACATGGGTTCAGGGCAGGCCGCTCCTGCCTCTCACAACTACTGGATCACTATGATATGGCCTTGGATGCACTGGAAGAAAATCAGAATGCAGATGTAATATACACAGACTTTGCAAAAGCATTTGACAAATGAGATCATGGCATAATAGCCCATAAAATACGTGCTAAAGGAATAACTGGGAAAGTGGGGAGATGGATCTTCAACTTCCTAACAAATCGAACACAGAGTTAAATCGGAGGCTGCCATAGTGAAGAGCTCTGTTCCACAAGGCACAGTACTCGCCCCCATCTTATTCCTTATCCTCACATCAGACAGTGAACATTCTTGGGTATCTTGGTACAGACCTGAAATCAACTTTATTAACTTCTACTAGTGAGAATGGCTGGATTTGAGAGGGACCTGACCTTCCAACGACAACATTCTCACCTCTGCTAGTGGCCTACATCTCACCTCCTGGCGTTATATAAGGCTCCATCCTGTCACTTCAACTCTATATTGTTTCAGACTATGGGACAATACTCTTCTCCAGACTGAGGGACTGACCACCTCAAAACTTCAAGGGTGATGGACTGATTACATCGTCTTCAAGTATCTTCTGCTTCTATCAACCTTTCTGTACTCGACCGAAGAAGCCTACTGTGTAGGCGAAACATTTCGAAATAAAGATACCTAACTGCTGTGTATGTGTCTTACCTAACAATCAGACATAGACAGAGATATACATCACAGCACCATATCATCCTTTGCAGATGATACTAGGATCTGCATGAGGCTGTCATCTGCTGAGGACGCGGTTAACCTCCAAGAAGATATAAACAAAGTTTTCCAGTGGGCAACGGTAAACAATATGATGTTCAATGAGGACAAATTCCAACTACTCCGTTATGGAAAACTGGAGGAGATAATAACTAGAACAGAGTATACTACAGACTCTGGCCATACAATAGAGCGGAAAAATAATGTAAGGGACCTGGGAGTAGTAATGTCTGAGGATCTCACTTTCAAGGATCACAACAGTGCCACGATCGCACGTGCAAAGAAAATGATAGGATGGATAATGAGAACGTTCAAAACGAGAGATGCCAAGCCAATGATGATCCTTTTCAAATCACTTGTTCTCTCTAGGCTGGAATACTGCTGTACATTAACATCTCCATTCAAAGCAGGTGAAATCGCAGATCTAGAGAGTGTACAGAGATCCTTTACTGCACGTATAAGTTCTGTCAAGCACCTTAACTAATGGGAACGCTTGGAAGCACTTGACTTGTACTCGTTGGAATGCAGGAGGGAGAGATTTATCATAATCTACACTTGGAAAATCTTGGAAGGAATGGTCCCAAATCTGCACACAGAAATCACTCCCTATAAAAGTAAAAGACTGGGCAGGCAATGCAAAATGCCCCCAATAAAAATTAGGGGCGCCATTGGTACACTAAGGGAAAACACCATAAGTGTCCAGGGCCCAAGACTGTTCAACAGCCTCCCATCAAGCATTAGGGGAATTGCCAATAAACCCCTGGCTGCCTTCAAGAGAGAGCTGGACAGATACCTAAAGTCAGTGCTGGATCAGCCAGGCTGTGGGTCGTACATTGGACTGCGTGCGGCCAGCAGTAACAGCCTAGTTGATCAGGCCCTGATCCATCGGGAGGCCTGGTCATGGACCGGGCCGCGGGGGCGTTGATCCCTGGAATAACCTCCAGGTAATCCAGGTAAGTATGCTCATTTAGTTCTTAATTTCTAATGTAGGTCATAGGTCATGCTGACAGGTTCAGAAGCTTGATGCATTCACTGCCTCTAATGTGTTCAACTTTACAATTCATATAGCCCTCATGACATTGTAACCTCTCTCTCCAGAAGCAGAAATAAAGTAAATGAATTCTGCCTAAAACTTTTTATACTGCTTTAGCAACCATAAATATTACCCTATGATCAATAACAAACACTAGATGAACAAACATAGTTACACTGTATGAACACTAATATAGTAACTGAGTATGCTTTGTACAATGGTTAATTTATTACAGGTGACATAAAATCAAATAAAATCTTTATTTCTTATTGGACATGCATAGAAGTTTACAGTACATTTGGTTACAGTTTTGATACAGTTATAGTAAAAATGCAACATGATACAAATGAAATGTCCAAAAGAAAGCCACTTATTATGCAAAGCCTTTCAGGCAAAATAATCCTAGATCTTTCATACTGTACTACTTAATTCTAGTCACAGCATATAATTTTAGGCAATTACAGATAATTTACATTGAATTTACATGAGATCAGTAATGTACATTTTATGGAATGGTAGAGTTATAGCAGTGACAATACTGTTTAAGTATTTATAGGCACTTACTGGATATAACATATAAATAAAATTTAATAGGTGTTTTCTTAACAAAGTTATTAAAGCTGTTGGCAAATATGGTACTTTTGCCATTTTCAGGCAACAAGTTCCATGTTTTTGGGCCTTCCATTTGCATGAAGTTTCTGAACAAGCTGAATAATAACATAATCAAATCAAGCACCAAACCCAAAGGGAGTCATACAATACTGCTCTGAACAGGTTGAATCGTATACGTATTATCAGAGAGATACTTATTCCCTTGTTACAAAAAACGCGATTCTAAAAGCTTAGAGATCTCCAGTGAATACTAGAAAGGACTGCCCTTCTAGCATCCAGCCTGTTACTGGGTTTTCGTAACAAGTAGTCAGTATCCTTGTCCAATTATCCATTAGAATTCAGTATGATTCAATAGTGCTTCAGGATTACAACTGGTAGGCTACTAACTAGAGAAATTAAAATTTAATAAATTTATTAAGTCTAGAGGTATATTATCAAATTAAATTAAATTAAATTAATCACAATAATCAAAATAATATCACTTCTCTCGTTTACAGTATTACTGTGTTGAAAGCACGTATCACATTATCATTCTTAAGTACCGTCTGGTACATTTAACATTTAATAAGATATTACAAATATGTACAAGTTTGTGTGTATGTGTGTAAGTGCTCTAAGTAGTTCGCTATGTCTCACGACTCGACTAGACTTAAACAAGTGACTGACAAAGTCCTCTAATAAACTAACTTCTTGACCGACTGGCAACCAGAACAGTCTGCTTGAACAACAAAAAGAATGCTAAGCCCAATAGCAATACAACAAGCAACTGCGACACAGAATCAGGAACAAGGAGATAATATAACGACACTAAGTAGGGACCATCAGCAGATCCTCCACAAAAGTTACAAAACTCCCATACTACTGAATCTAAGTTCAGCATAAGAAAATCCCCGACTGTGATAATACACAGAAACCAGTACAAATTAGGTCAAAAGCTACAGCTCAGGACCTGAGATGTTTCGAGTGTCTATGTGACACACAACCTCAGTACGTCGAAAATCACTAAGTCTATACAATGTTCTGTGAACAGAGTTCTACAGAACTAACAAGAATAATGAGACAGTCAATCTGTCCAACCACCAAGAGAGTCTAGAGCAGACTGAATACTTCAGGCGAGGTGAGGACACCCCCCCCCCTCGATCACGTGATAGCTCCGTGGGTTGCTGTCGCTGCCCAACAAGAAGCCGGCAGGGAAACAAGCAAAGAGCGATAATTACAGTAGTTAGACAATCAAGACTTGAACTGAGCACATAATATGTTACATCCTACCTAACAACATAACTACGTCAAATAACAATATAAAGCAATACATTTACGATTTAGCTATTATCGCAAATATAAGCAATATAAAATTAAATGAAAAGGTAATAATTATATATATACATGTACATAATAATCATTGTAACCCATTCAGGGGTTGCAACACCCCCCCAACACGACAGACGGTCGCACTAAGAGTTGCATTAATGTCTTTCACATTATTACTGATTACTCATATCAATACAATTTAATATAAATATTAATCAGAGTCTCTCTTGTGCCAAGCACCTCTACAATTTCACAGCGTCCGTCACTAGGATATGCCCCTAGTACTAGGCCAGTACACAGTATCATATCTCTGCATACTCGTGGTTATGTACATCAGTTTAGAGACAGGATAGCGTAGATGAGCCTGACACGATGAGGCTCGATCATAGTAGAGGAGACTGCATTCCACTCTTAAGAAGTGGTTGTGGAATGCTATGTAGTATGGACATCTGAGTATGAAACAGCTTAAGGTGTGTAGTAAGAGGGGGGTCTGCAGCAGGACAGTGTTGCGCCAAGCAGTAACATCGCCCACACAACACTACCCACTCAACACTCAGCTTATGTCTCCTTACACACAACAATACTGTGAATATATAAATATAATAATTAGACATGAGTATATATAGTTAATATGGGCTGGAGGGATTAAGTTACTTTGCTGAATTTGACATAGCAAGTAACAAAAGGTATTTAGGCATAAAATTACGTTAATTTAATGTAACTGATAATTATTAAGGACGTGACAGAGCATCAGCAATTACATTACAATGACCACTTATGTGTTTTATACTAATAGAATAAGGTTGGATTCTGAGAGCCCACCTCATGATCCTAGCATTCTTACTCTTCATAGTGTTAATATAAGTGAGGGGATTGTGGTCTAAAAAAACGTTAATTTTAAATGGGGAAGTGCCCAAATACACGTCAAAATGTTCCAAGGACACCACAAGAGCTAGAGCCTCTTTCTCAATAGTGGCATAATTTTTCTGGTGTCGTTTGAGCTTAGATGAATAGTAACATATAGGATGGAGAATATCAGTGGATGTTGACTGTTGGAGCAGCACAGTGCCCACTGCATAACCACTCGCATCTATATGTAAAAAGAAGGGAAGATTGAAATTAGGACTTTTCAACACAGGAGCAGAGGATAGCAAACGTTTCAACCTTTTGAACGAGTCTGAACAATCTCTAGTCCAGGTGAACTGAACTTTGCTACTAGTAAGCTCAGTGAGAGGAGCTGCGATCTGAGAAAAGTTTGGACAGAACCTGTGATAATATCCTGCCCGTACTCCCTTCCTATCCTGTGGCACTGGAAATTCAGAAATTGCACGAACCTTAGCCTCAATAGGAGCAACCTCACCTTGGCCAATACAAAAGCCTAGATAGGTAATCTTGGCTTGACCAAAACTACATTTAGCTAAGTTAACAGTGAAGTTGTAGTGCGCCAGTCTCTCAAACAATGCTCTGAGACGCGTCAAGTGCTATTCCCACTCGTCACAGTACACCACTAAGTCGTCAAGGTAGGCTTCTACTCCTTCTAAATTGTGGGTCAACTCGTTCATTATATGCTGGAATGAAGAAGCCGCGTTACATAGGCCGAAGGGGGTGACGAGGTAGTTAAACAATCCATCTTGAACAGTAAAAGCAGATATTTCTTGAGCACGTTCAGTAAGCGGGACTTGATAATAGCCTCGTAAGAGATCTAAACGGCTGACAAACTGGGCTCCTGACACACGGTCAATAAGGTCGTCAATGCGAGGTAGAGGATAACCATCAGGCAAGGTGACAGAGTTCACTTTCCTGTAATCAGTGCACATCCTGAAACTACCGTCAGGTTTAGGCACTAAAATACAGGGAGATGCCCATGGACTTTTACTGCGCTCAATAAGTCCGTGAGATAACAGAAAATCAACCTCTTCTCTCAATGCTTTATGCTTCGTTGGACTCATTCTATATGGTGATTGCTTAATGGGTGATGTACATCAACGTCATGTACACCCAGAGTACAACGTTTAGGAACATCACCGAACAATTCAGGGAAATGCAAAATCATGTTTTTAATATCACCAGCTTTATCAATCTCAAGGTTACTAAGAAAATCGTCTAGTGACTGTAGAGTCGCTGAATTTTCTAAACGAACCTCTATACCTCTAGAGATGTCAGGTAGACTGACGTTTTCTTCCTCTGTCCTAGGAAGAATAGATGTAGTAGGTAGAGGACTAGCGTAGTATGTCTTAAGCTGGTTAACATGGTACACATGATTAGACTTCTTTTTCCCAGGTGTACGTACCAAATAATTTATGTCGCTAAGCCTTTTCACTACTTTCAGGGGACCATCATACCTGGCTTGCAGAGCATGACCTGGTACTAATTTCCTAGCCATCACCTTATCTCCTGCTTTAAAAGAGCAAGAGACAGCACACTTGTCATAATGTTGCTTCATTCTAGCTTGGGCTGAAACTAGGTTTTTCGAAGCTAGCTCTCTAGCGGCTGTCAAATGTTGCTGCATTAATGAAGGTGAAGTACTCAATGATGGATTTGATTTTCCTGTCCACACGTCTTTCAACACTGCGAGAGGACCACGCACTTGGTGTCCGAATATTAATTCAAATGGACTAAATCCGAGACTTTCTTGCTCACTTTCTCTCATAGCGAACAGAAGAAAAGGTATGCCCTCATCCCAGTCTCTAGAAAAATGTTCACAATAAGCTCTCATCATGGACTTCAATGTCTGATGAAATCTCTCTAGAGCACCTTGTGACTGTGGATGATAACTGGTTGAAAGTACAGACTTTATTCCTAGGTGGGATAATGCTTCTCGAAAGATCTTAGAAGTGAAATTAGATCCCTGATCTGATTGTATCTCTCGTGGCAATCCAACCTGGGAGAAAAATTTCATCAGCGCTCTCACAATAGCAAGAGCATTAATTTTTCTCATAGGAATAGCTTCGGGATAGCGTGTTGCAGCGTCCATAATAGTAAATAAGTATTGGTTTCCTAGTTTGGTTCTAGGCAAAGGACCAACACAATCAATAATAAGACGTGAGAATGGTTCACCATCCACGGTGATAGGAATGAGAGGCGCAGGTGGAGGTGTGTGCACTGGCTTGCCTGTCACTTGACACACGTGGCAACGTCGCACATGATCAGCTACTGTTTCCTTCATCTTTGGCCAAGTAAAATGTTTTGCCAGTTTACCGAGTGTCTTCTTGACACCCAAATGTCCTCCTATGGGACTATTGTGAGCAAAATCAATGGTTTGTTCACGAAATGTAACTGGTAACACTACGAGATGCTTGACTGTGGTGGAAACACTATCAGCTGACAACTTACATGTATTTTTCTCCATCAGTACACCGTTACTATAATAGTAACAATTATCGAGATCCTTTGCTTCACTCTCAGTAACTGCTATATCTCTCAGTCTTTCCAGTGACTGATCAACAAACTGATACTTGATTAAATCATCATGAGTTAGAAATTTAACATCAGTTGTCTCCTGACTAGGTTGCTGACAGGGGGGAGTCAGTGTTAATGATCCTGGGCGCAGAGCGTCACTAAACAACATATTCAAGCCCAAATCATTGTCATCCACTAACTCAACAGGAGACAGGGATGGTTGTTGTATCTTTGACATAGCTCTAGTAATTGCGCTGAGAGGAAATAAAATAGGTTCTAACTCAACAGGAGACAGGGATGGTTGTTGTATCTTTGACATAGCTCTAGTAATTGCGCTGAGAGGAAATAAAATAGGTTTCTCTCTACAAGCTTCAATGGCATAATTATCATCAGTGTTGTTATCAATCACAAGTGGTTCTTTACATATACCAGCATGAAGGATATCGTTCCCTATCAACAAGTCCACTGACCTGATGGGAAATACACCACTGGATATACCCACTGAAATATAACCAGTATAATAGCTTGTTTGAATATAAACTTTGTGCAGAGGCACTTTTATAACAGCCCCTCCATAGGCTTCTAACAATACATCTATCTTGGTATAGGTATCGTCAGTTATGGTCAGTACATCTTCTCTTAATAACGTGAGATAACTGCCAGTGTCTCTGAAAGTAACTATTTCAGTTAGATGTGATTCGTCAAATCCTACTTTACCTCTCGAAAAGTAAGGACCCATGGCTGAACGAATCTTTTCGTCAGATACACTTTCTGACGCTAGTCATCTGTCCTGAGTAACATTATCTAAAACAGTAGGATCAGAGGTATTACTAGGATTTTGGTGCCTTTGTTGCTCGGAAGAGGATACGACTTGTGTGGGGGCGCCAGCCGCATGACTGCTTCTCGTATCTCTTTCTAACTTATAGCAATACTCTCTAGCATGTCCTTTTCTGTTACAATATGTACATTTTAATTTCTTTTTCTCGATATCAGATTTCTGTCTAGCCACAGAGACAGATTCAGGATTGTGAGTTTTCCTGGTAAAGGTACGAGAATTTACAGTAGCAGGTACATCAGGCCGGCAATGAGCAGCTGATTTAGGTTGCCAACTTCTAGAACAATTTTTAGTTACCTTGTTTTTCTGTTTTTTAGTACGTACAAGTTTGAGCTCTTTCTGTCAAAGCTGTATGCAACAAGGTTGCCCAGTGCTTACGTGGCCAGTTCATAGCACGTGCCTGGTTCTCAAACACATCAAAATAGGTGTCTAAGTCACTCTCAAAAAACTTAGGAACCATGGTTGCAGCTTTCTGCACATTAAATGTGTCCTGTGATCTATCAGTCTGTTGTCTTCCCAGACGAACATTTTCTCTCTGGAAATCTTCTTCGTTCAATTTCCTCTGAGCCTCTATTTGTGCAGTCTGCAACATAATGAGGTGTTCAAACCTCTCAAACTGTTCCTGAGAGATAGGACCAGTGGGTAATGGAGGAGTAGGGAAATTAACATGTCTTTCTGGACTGTCCTTAGGTCGGGCACCTCGTCCAACCGTCCCTAGAGAGTCTAGATCTGGTCTAGATAAGTATATACAGATGTAGCATACACTGTACTAGTATGTGGCTGCGTCATCCAACCAGCTACACTCTGTACTATTGTGTCAGTGAGGCGGGAAGGCGTGAGCGGAGGTTCACTAGGCTCAGACACTTCTGCCATAGTTGCTCTTTCTTCTAAGTAATCAAATAGAGTCATACTTCCTAATTGTGACACTAGGCTTTCTGAATCTGAATCATAATCAGACATCTCTGTATGAGCAGGAAACAATATATCTTTAATTATCGCTCTGACAGTTTCTGTGGTGTAATTCCTGTTATACGTCACACCAAGATATTTGGCTACTTGCCAACACGTCTGAAGTTTTAATGTACTTAACTCAGACAAAGTCAGAGTATCAATTAACTGTTTCACTTCGACATACATCACGAAAATAATTGTACTACGAGAGAGTGATTATGGGAAACTATATTCCTAATAGGAATTTTAGTGTTGGTGGCTTAGAGCTAGAACTCATAAACAGTATTTCCATCTCCTTAGATCAAGAGACTCAGTCAGGTACATACATCCACCTGGTATGTTGTACAAGACTAAACTCAAAGTCTTCAGATTAGGAAAGTACTCAAAGTGTTTGATGTCTAGTATGTCAAACTGGACAATTTCTCCAACACCTTGGATCAAGAGCCTCCCGGACAGGCCCCCATTTGTTACAAAAAACACGATTCTAAAAGCTTAGAGATCTCCAGTGAATACTAGAAAGGACTGCCCTTCTAGCATCCAGCCTGTTACTGGGTTTTCGTAACAAGTAGTCAGTATCCTTGTCCAATTATCCATTAGAATTCAGTATGATTCAATAGTGCTTCAGGATTACAACTGGTAGGCTACTAACTAGAGAAATTAAAATTTAATAAATTTATTAAGTCTAGAGGTATATTATCAAATTAAATAAAATTAAATTAATCACAATAATCAAAATAATATCACTTCTCTCATTTACAGTATTATTGTGTTGAAAGCACATATCACATTATCATTCTTAAGTACCGTCTGGTACATTTAACATTTAATAAGATATTACAAATATGTACAAGTTTGTGTGTATGTGTGTAAGTGCTCTAAGTAGTTCGCTATGTCTCACGACTCGACTAGACTTAAACAAGTGACTGACAAAGTCCTCTAATAAACTAACTTCTTGACCGACTGGCAACCAGAACAGTCTGCTTGAACAACAAAAAGAATGCTAAGCCCAATAGCAATACAACAAGCATTTGCGACACAGAATCAGGAACAAGGAGATAATATAACGACACCAAGTAGGGACCATCAGCAGATCCTCCACAAAAGTTACAAAACTCCCATACTACTGAATCTAAGTTCAGCATAAGAAAATCCCCGACTGTGATAATACACAGAAACCAGTACAAATTAGGTCAAAAGCTACAGCTCAGGACCTGAGATGTTTCGAGTGTCTATGTGACACACAACCTCAGTACAACATCGAAAATCACTAAGTCTATACAATGTTCTGTGAACAGAGTTCTACAGAACTAACAAGAATAATGAGACAGTCAATCTGTCCAACCACCAAGAGAGTCTAGAGCAGACTGAATACTTCAGGCGAGGTGAGGACACCCCCCCCTCGATCACGTGATAGCTCCGTGGGTTGCTGTCACTGCCCAACAAGAAGCCGGCAGGGAAACAAGCAAAGAGCGATAATTACAGTAGTTAGACAATCAAGACTTGAATTGAGCACATAATATGTTACATCCTACCTAACAACATAACTACGTCAAATAACAATATAAAGCAATACATTTACGATTTAGCTATTATCGCAAATATAAGCAATATAAAATTAAATGAAAAGGTAATAATTATATATATACATAATAATCATTGTAACCCATTCAGGGGTTGCAACATCCCTGTATTGTGTTCATGTGTTATGGTGCAGCTCTCTAGAGTTTAGGCTCCCTATCCCATCCTCACCATCCCCCCCCTTTCCCTTTTCTCTTCCTCTCTCCATCCCTCCTCTATCCCCTTCCTGTTTTCAGCCTTTGGGATTCTCCCCACAGGCACTCTAGTTCCTAGATAGGGAAAAGGTTACCATGGTCCAATCCAATCCGTTGACGTCCTTGGTGGTGATACATGTAGTTTGCTGTGGATTCTGGATCACCTGGGGATGTCCAGTCCCTCTTCGGTCTCCCGTGGGAGGGTGGCTTTGGGTGTCTTTCGGGTGACAGGTGTCTCTGGAGGCTACCTTTTGGATTCCGGGGTTGGTGGCTGAAGGAGGTATGCTTTGTGGCGGGTATCCAGCCATCTTCTCTTTTGTCCACCGAGGTGGCTCAGTAGACTTGAGGTTCAAAGAAGATGCTTGTTATCCCGGATTGCTGGTTTACTGGCATGAAGGGTAGGGTATGGCATGGGTTTCATGCCGCATCTGCACTACTTGTGGTGCTGAGGTCCTCTTGGGCGCGGAGGGGGATTTACGGCCCTTTCATTCCTCCTAGGAGCTATCCCTCCATGTTCCTCCCCTCTTTTTTTATTCTTTTTTTTTCTTTTTTATTCTAAAAAACAAAAGCAAAGAAGTGACATGGCTCTAAAAAACAAATAGAAAGAAGTGACATAACCATGGAGTCCCAAATCCATGAAACAGCTCCTCCTGGTCCCCTTTCTGCTACCACAACTTGTTCCAACCCTACCTCATTATTTGACCATTCTTCGGACCTTTCTAATGCATCTGTACCTTCTGCTGGTGTTATTTTGTCATGCGCTCCAGGTACCGAGGTTCTGCCTGACTCCTTTGATACATCCGACCTCCGCACTTCTTTGACCATGCTTCCGGCTTCTCCCTCTGCAGTGCGGCGATTTTGGGATCGCCCGCTCGTCCCACATCAGACCAACTCCAGTCCCACACCTAAATGCCCAAGACCATTAACCCTTAAACTGTCCAAACGTAGATCTACATTTTTTCAACATTTGAAAGTATGTAAAAAAAACATAATCTTCTTTTCTTATTTTTACATTTGAAAACGTGTAAAACAAACTTTAATCTACTTTTTTCTTGTTATATTTGAAAATATGTAAAAAACGTAGATCTACTTTTGGAGCACTACACATGTGAACATAAATTTGTTTGGACAGTTTAAGAGTTAACTGATGATACTCCTTCACTTACTTCTCACTCTGCCCAGAAAAGACTGGCACGACACTCACTACCCTTACACGCTATGTTTCAAAATACACAATGGACTAAGTTTTTTACTCTGTGACTGACTATTTCTACTATCTCTCAAGAGAGGTGCATGCATCGTCACAGTATAGAAGCTAGCCAAGCTCACAATCTTTCTCTCCTTGCAACCATAGATGATATTCCTGTAACAATTGAAAAACATTCTCTCAATTCTTGTAGTGGTACTGTCATTCTACCTCATACCACTGTCCAATGTAATTTCCAAACACGTGGTAATGACATTCTGGAACAGCTTGAGCTCCAAGACCTCCCGATCCTCAAAGTAGACACTTGTGTCCTACCTGCCTGCAGGTGGAGACACTACCCTTGCAATGTAGCTCATTTAACTTTTGACTGCCATGGGCTTCCGTCCCCGGTTTGTATTGCGGGACACTGTTTAAAAGTTCAAGAGGTGATCCCTACACTACAACAGTGTAGAAACTGCTGGCATTTTGGTCATCCAGCGAAATATTGCAGGTCCATGGCCGAATACCCAGTCTGTGGTGCTGACGACCATACCAATACATCTTGTAGTCCATCTCCCTCTTGCCTTAATTGTAATGAAGCTCACCCATCTTATTCTTGCAGTTGCCAAGTTTACTTAAATGAGCGAGAAATCCATTGTCTCAAAGAGACAGAAGGCTTTCCTTATGCCATGGCACACTCTCATCTATGCCTCCAGGGGAGACTTCCCTGTATTTGTTATTCTCGAGTTACTGAACAACCCCCAACCTCTGGGGTCCCAACTTCCACAGCCTCCTCTGTGGTCACCCCTTCCACAGTCACCCCTGTCTAATTCTTTTGCAGTCCTGGACTCAGAGGTCCCTACCTTGTCACCTCATTCTGTTCTCACCAATTCATCTTCTCGCTCACAAGTTTCTATGTCTACAAGACTTCGCACAACTCCTCCTCCCCATCACCCCTCTACTTCTCCAAAGTCCCAAAAATCCCCATTGTTAAAATCTCCTTTAACCCCTCCTCACTTATTCTACCTGCACATTTTTCCTTTCCAGTCTCTGTACCTGGTTCTTCACCTCTTACTGGCTCTCTTGCAAGTGTGGAGGTTCATCCTCCTCCTCATACAGTATGTACCTTCTTCTGTCCCCTCCCAAGCTTCATCTCAAGTTATCTCTAACCTTTCATCATCCCCTACTTTGGTAAATTCTGTCGTCACCCTGATCTTTACTTACCCTCCTCCTTCTATCTCCAATATTGTCCCACATACAATGTCCTTAGCCTCTAAGAACCACAGAGCGACTCCTTGATTTTAAGCAGATTAGAGCGGTCGCTCGCCATGTCATCCATGAAGCTAAACGCACTTGCTAGAAGGATTATTTTCTCCCATCACTTCAGCTTCCTCTGAGTGCAGTCTGGAAAAGTACAGAAACTGAGTGGCAAATACTCTCCCGACCTGGCTCCCATTCTTCGAGTTGCCGGTGTCACTGTAGCAAACCCTCTTGATGTTGCCACTGAAATCAGTAATCATCTTTTCCATGTCTCTCAGGGGCTCCATTTATGCCCCTCGTTTCTTTCCTCCAAGTCTGCCAGAGAGTTTGAGCCCTTAGACTTTTCTTCTAGCAGGGAAGAGTCTTATAATGTGCCTTTTACACTTCTGAAATTGGAGTCAACACTCTCTGCTTGTCGATCAGCAGCAGCAGCAACTGGACCTGATGGCATTCATATTCATATGCTCCAGCATTTACATCAGCCAGCCCTTGCTGTCCTCTTACACATTTAATATTATTTGGTCAGAAGTAGTTCTTCCCCAGCTGTGGAAATCTGCCATTATTCTCCCTTTCCATAAACCAAGTAGTACTACGGGACATGATGCCTCCCACTATTGTCCCATTGCTCTTACCAGAGCAGTTTGCAAGGTGATGGAATGTCTGGTAAATAGATGTTTGATGTGGTATTTAGAAACCCATAATGGTCTCTCCACTAGTCAGTATGGCTTTTGTAAGGGCTGTTCTACTATTGACCCCTTACGTATGTTCGTAATGCCTTTGCCAATAACCAATTGGTTATCGCCATCTTTTTGGATCTTGAGAAGGTATATGACACAACTTGGGGGTATAACATCTTGACCCAGGCCCACTCCTTAGGCTTCTGAGGCAATCTGCTATTTTTTCCTTATGAACTTCTTATATGAGGGACATTTCTGTGTTTGGGTTAATACAGTGGACCCCCGCATAGCGAACTTAATCCGTGCAAGAGGGCTGGTCGTTATGCGAAATGTTCGCTATGCGAATTAATTTTCCCCATAAGAAATAATGGAAATAAAATTAATCCGTGCAAGACACCCAAAAGTATGAAAAAAAAATTTTTTTACCACAAAAAAATGTTAATTTTAGTACACACAAACTGAAAAAGGCATGCACAATTACATGACACTTACTTTTATTGAAGATCTGGTGATGATTGATGGGATGGGAGGAGGGGAGAGAGAGTGTTAGTGTTTAGAAGGGGAATCCCCTTCCATTAGGACTTGAGGTAGCAAGTCCTTTTCTGGGGTTACTTCCCTTCTTCTTTTAATGCCACTAGGACCAGCTTCAGAGTCACTGGACTTCTTTCGCACAACATATCTGTCCATAGTGGCCTGTACCTCTCGTTCCTTTATGATTTGTCTAAAGTGGTTCACAACAGTGTCATTGTAACAGTCACCAGCACGGCTTGCAATAGCTGTGTGAGGGTGATTTTCATCAAAAAAGGTTTGCACTTCAAGCCATTTTGTACACATTTCCTTAATCTTTGAAGTAGGCAATTCCTTCAATTTCTCTCTCCCCTCCTTTGAACCAGTTTCCCCAGGTCTGGCCTCTTGCTCTTGAAGTTGATCTATCAGCTCATCAGTGGTTAGTTCTTCATTGTCCTCCTCCACCAACTCTTCCACATCCTCCCCACTAACCTCCAACCCCAAGGACTTCCCCAATTCCACAATTGATTCCTCAACTGGTATACTACTCCTCTCAGGGTTAGCCTCAAACCCTTCAAAATCCCTTTTGTCTACACATTCTGGCCACAGTTTCTTCCAAGCAGAGTTCAAGGTTCTCTTAGTCACTCCCTCCCAAGCCTTACCTATAAGGTTTACACAATTGAGGATATTAAAGTGATCCTTCCAAAACTCTTTTAGAGTCAATCGAGTGTCTGTGGTCACTTCAAAGCACTTTTGAAACAGAGCTTTTGTGTACAGTTTCTTGAAGTTGGAAATGACCTGCTGGTCCATGGGCTGCAGGAGAGGAGTGGTATTAGGAGGCAAAAACTTCACCTTAATGAAGCTCATGTCCCCATAAAGTCGCTCTGCCACGTCTGTAGGATGACCAGGGGCATTGTCTAACACCAGGAGGCACTTAAGGTCTAATTTCTTTTCAGTTAGGTAATCTTTCACATTGGGGGCAAATGCATGGTGTAACCAGTTATAGAAAAATTCCCTAGTGACCCATGCCTTACTGTTTGCCCTCCACAGCACACACAAATTATCCTTGAGGACATTCTTTTGCCTGAACGCTCTGGGAGTTTCAGAGTGATACACTAATAAAGGCTTAACTTTGCAATCACCACTAGCATTGGCACACATCAACAAAGTAAGCCTGTCTTTCATAGGCTTATGTCCTGGGAGTGCCTTTTCCTCCTGAGTAATGTAGGTCCTGCTTGGCATTTTCTTCCAGAACAGGCCTGTTTCATCACAATTAAACACTTGTTCAGGTTCCAGTCCTTCAGTTTCTATGTACTCCTTGAATTCCTGCACATATTTTTCAGCCGCTTTGTGGTCCGAACTGGCAGCCTCACCATGCCGTATCACACTATGGATGCCACTACGCTTCTTAAATCTCTCAAACCAACCTTTGCTGGCCTTAAATTCACTCACATCATCACTAGTTGCAGGCATTTTTTTAATTAAATCGTCATGCAACTTCCTAGCCTTTTCACATATGATCGCTTGAGAGACGCTATCTCCTGCTAGCTGTTTTTCATTTATCCACACCAATAAGAGTCTCTCAACATCTTCCATCACTTGCGATCTTTGTTTCGAAAACACAGTTAAACCTTTGGCAACAACAGCTTCCTTGATTGCCGTTTTCTTGCCCACAATAGAAGCGATGGTTGATTTTGGTTTCTTGTACAACCTGACCAGGTCGGTGATACGTACTCCACTTTCATACTTATCAATGATCTCTTTCTTCATTTCAATGGGTATTCTTACCCTTTGAGGTGTAGGGTTGGCACTAGAAGCTTTCTTGGGGCCCATGGTCACTTATTTTCCACAAACAGCACCGAAAACACTGTAATAATACGAAATATTCCGAGTGTATGCTTGAATGTTACCGCGGAGGCTGGCTGGTAAACAATGGGACGGGCGGCACATGTGAGGCTGGCTGAGGGCGCAGATTGGACGCGTCTCGGACGAAGTTCGCTGAGCGGGTTTTTGTCCACTATGCGGGGCAAAATTTTAGTGAACAAAGCGTTCGCTATGCGGATTGTTCGCTATGCAAGGCGTTCGCTATGCGGGGGTCCACTGTAATATGCTTTCTCCAGACTCTGTCCAAGCTGAAGGTGTGCCCCAGGGATGTGTCCTGAGCACCAAAACTTTTACTCCTTGCTATAAATGATCTGGCAACCATTCTTCCATCTAATATTAGGTCATCACTCCATGTTGATGACTTTGCTATAGCTCGTGCAGGTGCTGACTGTTGCCTCATTGCAGTTTCTCTCCAGCATGCGGTCAACCATGTTTCCAATTGGGCCACTACTCATAGGCTTAAATTTTCTAGTACTAAAACACAGCAAATTAATTTCACTAGATGTTAAATCATCCCTGCTACTACATTGTATCTATATGACTTGCGTATCCTAGAACGTGGTACTGTCAAGTTTCTCGGCCTTTTGTTTGACCGTCGATTATCCTGGAAACTTCACATTACCTCCTTGAAGGCAACTTGTCATGGCCAGCTGAACCTCCTTAAAACCCTCGCTCATCTTTCGTGGGGGCTGACCGTAGAACTCTCCTTGGCCTGCATTCTGCCCTAATTTTATTAAAACTAGATTATGGTGACTAGATATATTCAGCTGCCTCTCCTGCAACTCTTTCTAGCCTTGATCCCATCCATCACCAGGGATTACATTGATGCCTCAGTGCTTTTCGCTCTTCACCTGCTGAGAGCCTCTATGCAGAGACGATTATTATTATAATAAAAAAGAAGCGCTAAACCACAAGGGCTATACAGCGCTGCAGGGCAGGAAGGAAGCGAGGGTATCAGGTGGCAAAAGGGAGATGGATGAGTAGTAGGTTACGGAGAACAGCGGAGCAGTAGATAGTGAAAGGGTAGAGGGCAGCAAGAGATTGAGGTAGAAAGGGCTGAAAGGAGTGCGAAAGGTATCATCATCAGAGTTTGTGGAGTGAATCAGTCATTGTCAAGAAGTCAATGAGAGAGTGAGGATTAAAGGAGGGTCCATCAGCAAGAAGGGAAGGTAAAGAGAGAGTAGTAGAGCGGAGACGACGTTGGAGGTAAATTCTGTGTGCTCGTTGATAGAGAGGGCAGTCTAACAGAATGTGGCTAATCAATACTGGAACTTGACACTTCTCACAGAGAGGAACAGGGTGCCTCTCCATGAGATACCTATGAGTAAGACGAGTGTGGCCAATGCGAAGGCGGGAGAGAGTAGTCTCCCAACCTCAGCACTGATGATAAGACAGCCAGTAACCTATGTTCGGTTTAATAGAATAAAGTTTGTTACTGAGTAGAGTTGACCAACGTTGTTGTCAACGGGTGTGAAGGTGGGTAGCTATTACAGCAAAATAGTCCGGAAATGGAACACCTCTATATGAAGTTGGTAGGTCATGTACTGCTGACCGCGCAGCAGTGTCTGCCTGTTCATTGACCTATACGTCAACATGACCAGGGACCCAACAAAAAACAATATGTTTATGCTTGGTAGAGATACGGTGTAGCCAAAGTTGGATACGGAGAACTAAGGGGTGAGGTGTATCAAATTTCCGTATAGCCTGTAGAGCACTAGGGAAGTCTGAGACAACCACAAATGATGACATAGGCATAGATGCGATACGAATAAGTGCTGCAAGAATGGCATACAATTCAGCAATAAAAATGCTGGCCAAAGATAGTAAATGCCCTCGCACGATGCTGTCCGGAAACACTGCTGCGAATCTGACGCTGTTAGAAGACTTAGAGCCATCTGTGTACACTGCGATGGCATGAGAATGAGAGTGGAAGTGGTCAAGAAAAAGAGAGCGGGAAGCCACCGTAGGCATTTGGGCTTTTGAGCAAGGGAGTGAGAAAGAACAGACCCAAACAGCTGGAACTTCCCAGGGAAGTAGGGAAAAGTGAGATGCTGCATGAACATATGAAGGTGGCAACTGAAGGGAAGACAAGAGCAAATGTAAGCGAAGAGAGAAGGGACGGAGCAAACAGGGGCGGCAAACAAATAAAGAATGTCTATTAATATCGGTGATCATTCTATAAATGGAAGAATTGCAGAGTTCGTGAGAGCGTACATAGTAGCGAAGGCAATGAGCATCACGGCGATCAGACAAGGATGGAACATTTGCTTCTGCATAGAGGCTCTCAACAGGGAAAGAGCGAAAAGCACCAAGGCATAAACGTAATCTTTGGTGATGGATGGGGTTAAGGCTAGAGAGAGTAGCAGGAGAGGCCGCTGAATAGATCTGGTCACCATAATCGAGTTTCGATAAAATGAGGGCTGAATGTAGGCGAAGGAGAGTTTGACAAACAGCTCCCCATGAAAGATGAGCAAGGGTTTTAACCCTTTCAGGGTCCGTCCCGTAGATCTACGGCTTTACGTTCAGGGTCCAAACCGTAGATCTACGCCATGAGCTCAGCTCACTCTGATAAACTGTGAGTGGTACATTTGGGCCTAGATATGAGAGAATACATCTATGTGGTATGTGTGCACCACATAAAACACATCCTGCAGCACACTGTGTATAATGAGAGAAAAAAAATGAAATCATGATTTTTCGATTAAAACAGCAACTTTGCAGTGTTTTTTCGTATGTTTTTTATAGTTGTATTTGCGATTTCTTGGTCTCATTTGATAGAATGGAAGACATATTACAGAAATAGAGATGATTTTGATTGGTTTTAGCATTGGAAATGGCTTGAAACTGAGCTCAAAGTAGCGGAAATGTTAAATTTTTGCCGATATTCAAGAGTAAACAAACGACCTCACACGTCTAATACACACCAGCTGGTGGGTCTAATATACATTCACAAATATGGTGATGATATTTATACAATTATTACAGTATTGCATAACAGTAAATCTTCTATTTTTTGGTGTGAATAAAAATTCATTATGTGAATAAAAAATCAAAATGGAATTTATTTGTAAAGCCTCAAAACATAACTAATGAACAGAGGAAATGTTAGTTTAGTGCCAGGAATGCCTACATTGTTCATTCTGGACCCTATTTTGAAATTGGAATATTTTGAACTTTGTGTTAAATTGGCCAAATTAACAATTTCCGATCACTTTATTTTGTAGTTGAAACAGTTGACTTGGCGATTTCTTGTGCTCAATCGATAGAATAGAAGTAATACTAGTGAAATAGCTAAGAATTTGGTTGATTGGAATAATGTAATTGGCCTAAAATGGGAGTCAAAGTCGGCAAAATCGCCGATTCGTAAATATCGCTGACACATCAAAATTCGCGAGAGCATAATTTCGTCAATTTTCCACCAATTTTCGTACTTTTTGTTTTATTACCTTCACAAAAAGATTCTCTACGATTTCATAAGAAAAAATAACAAATTATTTTTTTGAAAATTCTTGGACACTGGTGCGTGACTCCAGATTTGGGCCTTGGACCCTGAAAGGGTTAAGAAGGTTCAGCCGGCTGTGACAAGTTGCCTTCAGAGAGGTAATGTAAGGTTTCCAGGATAATCTATGGTCAAAGAGAAGGCCTAGAAACCTGATTGTATCACATTCAGGGATACGGGAGCCATAGAGGTACAAAGGATGATTGGAGATGACAGAGCGTCTAGTGAAAGTAATTTGGTGAGTTTTGGTACTGGAAAATTTAAACCCATGCGTGGTGGCCCAATTGGAAACACGGTCGACCTCATGCTGGAGAGAAACTGTAATGAGGTGACAGTCAGCACCTGCACAAGCAATAGCAAAGTCATCAACATAGAGTGATGACCAAATATTGAATGGAAGAGCAAAGGCCAAATCATTTATAGCAAGGAGAAAAAAGTGTTGTGCTCAGAACACATCCCTGAGAGACAGCTTCAGCTTGGACAAAGTCCGGAGAGAGCACATTATTAACTCGAACACGGAAATGTCTGTCAGTTAAAAAGTTCTTGAGGAAGGATGGTAGATTGCCTCGGAGGCCTAAGGAGTGGGCTTGAGCCAAAATATTATATCTCCAAGTTGTGTCATACGCCTTCTCAAGGTCAAAAAATATGGCAATAACTGAGTGGTTATTTGCAAAGGCAATACGAACATACGTATCCAAGCATAGTAAGGGGTCTATAGTAGATCGGCCCTTACGAAAGCCATATTGACTAGTGGAGAGACTGTTGTGTGTCTCTAAATACCACATTAAACGTCGATTTACCAGACGTTCCATCACTTTGCAAACTGCACTAGTAAGAGCAATGGGACGATAATGGGAGGCATCATGTCCCGTAGTACTCGGCTTGCGGAAAGGGAGAACAATGGCAGATTTCCACAGCTGTGGAAGAACTCCTTGTGACCAAATAAGATTGAAGAGGTGTAAGAGGACTGTAAGGGCTGACTGATGTAAATGCTGTAACATCCGAATATGAATGTTGTCAGGCCCAGCTGCCGATGATCGGCAAGCTGAGAGTGTTGCCTCCAGTTCCCGAAGTGTAAAAGGCACATTATACTGTTTTTCTCTGAGAGAAGAAAAGTCCAAGGGTACTAACTCTCTGGCAGACTTTGAGGAAAGAAACGAGGGGCATAGATGGAGCCCCCAGGAAATATGGACCAGATGAGTGCCAATTTCAACGGCAACGTCAAGAGGGTTTGCTATATCAACACCGGCAACCCACAGAACAGGAGCCGGGTCAGGAGAGTATTCACCACTCAATTTCCTCACTTTTTTCCAGACTGCACTCATAGAGGAAGCAGAGGTGATGGTAGAAACATAATCTCACCAGCAAGTGCGTTTAGCGTCACGGATGACACGGCGAGCAACTGCACGCTTCTGCTTAAAATCAAGAAGTCTCTCATCGGTTCTATTGTACCGGTACCTGCCCCATGCAGCGCGTTTCAAACGTACTGCACAAGCACAAGCAGGAGACCACCAAGGCACACACTTCTGAGAATGCCTGCCTGAGGTTTGGGGCATAGAATGAGAAGCTGCGGTTAAAACTGACATTGAGAAGAGGTGTAGGAGCTCATCAATGGAGGATGAAGAAGGAACCTCACTAAAAGCAGTGAGTTGCGAGTAAAGGTTCCAATTTGCCCAATTAAATTGCCAACGAGGGCTATGGAAAGGTGGTGAATATGAAGGAGAAGTAAGAATGATTGGAAAATGATCGCTGTCATGTAAGTCCGGTAGAACAGACCAGGCGAAGTCTAGTGCAGTGGAGGAAGAGCAGACCGATAGATTGATGCAAGAGAGATTATGAGTACGAGCATCAAAATGGGTGGGAGTACCCATATTTAAAACATGGAGGGGGTGAGAGGTGAGAAAAGCCTCCAACTGAATGCCACACGGTCACAATGAGACCCCCCCAGAGGAAATGGTGGGCATTAAAATCGCCAAGTAACAGAAGTGGTGGTGGTAAGGATGAAACAAGAGAGACAAAATCTGGGATAGAAAATGCCCGAGAAGGAGAGAGATATAAAGAACATATTGTAAACCACTTATTCAAGTGGATACGGGCTGCAGTGTAATGCAGCGAGGTATGGACAAATAGTTGACAGTATGGAATATCATTGTGTAGAAGAAGGGCACTTTCATTAAAGGTCCCATCTGAGAAAGGATCTGAAGAATACAATGAATCATAGCCTGAGATAGATTGGAAAACAACTGAGTGTAATTTTAGTTCTTGTAAGCAAACACCAACAGGGGAAAACCTGGAAAGCAACATCTGAAGCTCACCCTGATTACCCCTGAGGCCGCGGGTATTTCACTGTAAATAGGCCATGATTGGCAACGAGGAAAATACCAGGAATCCGTAGGGAAGGGCACCTACAGACTAGAGGGGTTAGAAAAGTCTACATGTGGTGGCATTGGAAGATGTTCAAGCAGCGAAGGAACGGAGCGTTGTGAAGAATAGAGTTGTGGAGATGGAGGAGAGGGAAGAAAAGGAGCAGGAGGTGGATCAGTGTCCATTGAAGGTTTAGTCTCTGCAATACATTCTGAAATAGTGTCAAGTGTTTCTGAATTCAAAGACGTTGTATGGGAGACAATATTGGAGAAAGAAGGGGGAGGGTGAGTAAAGATTGGGACAGTAATGGACTGTACTAAAGTAGGGGGGGACAAAGGCGTGTTGGGAACTGGAGAAGTGTGGGAGGGGACAGAAGAGGCAGAAATCTGGGAGGCAGCAGAAGAGGGAGAGACTTGGGAGGGGACAGGGGAAGGAGGCACAGAACGAGGAGGGGGGTGAACCTTCACACTTGTAATAGAGCTAGTGAGAGGGGAAGAACCAGGGAGACTGGAAAGGTAAAATGTGGGGGCGGAAGGAGGGGGCAAGGAAGATTTGAGCAAAGGGGATTTTTTGGACTTCTGAGAAGTAGAGGGGCGATTGGTAGAAGGTGTCGTACGAGATCTTGTCGATACCGGGGCTTGTGAGTGAGAACTCGAAGATGTCAGAACAGACTGAGGTGTTGAAGTAGGGACGTCTTATCCCAGGACAGCAAAAGAAATAGATACAGGAGTGACTATGGGAGGGGTAACAACAGAGGAGGCTGCAGAAAATGGGACCCCAGAAGTGGGGGGACGTTTGAAACACGAGAATAAGAAACACGGGGTAGTCTCCCTTGGAGGCGGAGATGAGACCCTCTGCTTCTTTGAGGCAACGGATTTCACGCTCATTTAAGTAGACCTGGCAATGGTGAGAGTACGAAGGGTGAGCCTCATGACAATTAAGGCAAGAGGGAGGTCGACTGCAAGACGTATTAGAATGGTCGTCGGCACCACAGACTGGGCATTCGGCTATAGAGCTGCAATATTTTGCTGGGTGACCAAATCGCCAGCAATTTCTACACTGTTGCGGTGTAGGGATCACCTTTCGAACTTGTAACCAATGTCCTGTGACATAAACAGAGGACGCGAGTTCACGGCTGTCGAAAGTTAATCGAGCCACATTGCAAGGGTATTGTCTCTGCCTGCGGGCAGGAAGGATATAAGTGTCTACTTTGAGGATTGGGAGATCCTGGAGTTCCAAATGTTCAAGAATGTCATTGCCACATGTCTGGAAATTTTGTTGGACTATGGTATGGGGCAGAATGACAGAACCACTACAAGAATTGAGAGAATGATGTTTTTCAATAATGATAGGAATAGTATCGATATGTGAAAGGAGAGAAAGATCATGAGCTTGGCAGCATTCTGGACAGTGACGATGCACGTACCGCTCTTGAGAGCATGAAATGAAATATCTCTACCAACATGGCATAGGAGCGCTTTGCTAATACTATGGTCGGAAAGATAGGCAATAGAAGAAGTCGGTCGGAAAGATAGGCAATAGAAGTCGGTCGTAAAGTAAAGAATTTAGTCCATTGTGTGGTCCGAAATTGATTGTGGAGAGGGAGTGCTTGATGTGTCAGTCTTTTCCGAGTAGAATGGGAAGGCAACGAAGTAACATCATCAGGAGATTGTCGTTGGCGTTTAGAAGTGGGACGAGTTGGTCCGACGTGGGACAGGCTGGCGATTCGAAAATTGCCGCACCGTAGAGGGAGAGGTCGGAAGCACAGTCAAAGGAGGGCGGAGGCCAGACAAATCAGAGGAGTCAGTCGAGACCCCGGTACCTGAAGCTGGTGATGAAACAGCACCAGCAAGAGGTATAGTGGCATCAGGAGTGTCCAAAGAGCGGTCAAAAAATGAGGCAGGGTCAGAACAGGGCGCGGTATCAGTAAGGGGCCCAGGGGTGGCAGGTTCATGGACTAGGGCTTCCATGGTTAGGTTACTTCTTTCTTTTTGTTTTTAAGAAAAAAAAGAAGAAAATAAAATAAAAACAAAAAAAGAAAAAGGGGGAACGGGGAGGAATAGTTCCTAGGAGGAATGACAGGGCCGGAAATCACCCTCCGTGGCCAAGAGGACCTCAACACCGCAAGTAGTGCAGATGCAGCATGGAACCCGTGCCATACCCTACCCTTCATGCCAGTAAACCAGCAATCCAGGATAGCAACCTCACATCTGCCGAGCTACCTTGGTGGACAAAAGAGAGGGCGGCCGGATATCCGCCACAAAGCATACCTCCTTTGGCCACCACCCCCGGAATCCGAAAGGCAGCCTCCAGAGATACACCCATCGCCCGAAAGACTCCCAAAGCCATCCCCTGGAGGACCATAGAGGGAACGGGATATTCCCAGGCGATTCAGATTCCACGGCAAACTACACCACCGCCAAGAACCTCAACGGAATGGGATTGACCCCGGTACCCTTCCCCCTACCTAGGAACCAGTAGGCCTGTGGGAAGAATCCCAAAGGCCAAAAAGAGGAAGCGAATAAGGGAGGGACTGGGGGGAGGAGGAAAGGAAAAAAGGAGGATGGGATAGGGAAGGAGGGATTGGGGGGTAATTAGGTTCGGTCTGAGGAAGGAGACCAACAGGTCTAATTCCTCAGACCAAGAGGCTCTTCACCACGCCAAGGAGCCCTCCTTGAAGAGGTATGCAGAGACGAATATTCCATCCTTGGCCAATCACTGTGATGCTCATTGCCTCTGCTATTTTGTTCACACTCATGACCTCCACAATCCTTCTATATGTAGGACAGTAACGGATGTTAGAAGAAGTTCCTTATTTGTTTGTCACTCCTGTTTACTCCGTCCCTTTTCTCTTTGTCTACATTCACTCATCTTCTCTTCAGTTGCCACCTTTCTATATTCATGTAGCATCTACCTTTTCCCTTTCCCCTTGGGAAGTTCTGAAGGGTCATGTCTGTTCTTTCCCACTGCTATGCATGAAAGCCCAAATACCTATGGTTGCTTCTCGCTCTCTTTTTCTTAATCACTACCTGGATCTAACTAATAATTGTTCACGGAAATCCCTGCAAATTCACAGATTTTTTTTTGTCTTCTTTCGTGGCAATATAAATTTTTTTATGTGTTTTAATGCTAAATATTGCTGTGCAGTCATTATCCTTGTTACCTTCATCATACTGCATAGCTAATTCATCATCATCATCTTCAATCAATCAAGTTTATTCTCTATAAGGATTACAATGCGGGGTTTACAGATTTTGGATATTGTGTAGTTTACATGTTTTAACCCTTAAACGGTCCAAACAGATTGACGTTCAAATTCATAGTGCTCCAAAAGTAGATCTACTTTTTTTTTACATATTTTCAAATACAGTGGACCCCCGGTTAACGATTTTAATCCGTGCAAGAGGGCTCATCGTTATGCGAAATAATCGTTATGCGAATGAATTTTCCCCATAAGAAATAATGGAAATAAAATTAATCCGTGCAAGACGCCCAAAAGTATGAAAAAAATTTTTTTTTACCACATGAAATGTTAATTTTAATACACACAAACTGAAAAAGGCATGCACAATTACATGACACTTACTTTTATTGAAGATCTGGTGATGATTGATGGGATGGGAGGAGGGGAGAGCATTATCTTCTTACTGTTTAGAAGGGGAATCCCCTTCCATTAGGACTTGAGGTAGCAAGTCCTTTTCTGGGGTTACTTCCCTTCTTCTTTTAATGCCACTAGGACCAGCTTGAGAGTCACTGGACCTCTGTCGCACAACAAATCTGTCCATAGAGCTCTGTACCTCCCGTTCCTTCAAGACTTTCCTAAAATGGGCCATAACATTGTCATTGAAATAGTCACAAGCACGGCTTGCAACAGCTGTGTCAGGGTGATTTTCATCTATAAAGGTTTGCAGTTCAACCCACTCTGCACACATTTCCTTAATCTTTGAAGTAGGCACAATGGATTCCACAACTGGCATAGGCTTCTCAGGGTTAGCCCCAAACCCTTCAAAATCTTTCTTAATTTCCATACTAATTCTCACCCTTTTTACCACAGGGTTGGCACTAGAAGCTTTCTTGGGGCCCATGGTCACTTATTTTCCAGAAACAGCACCGAAAATACTGTAATAATACGAAATATTCCGAGTGTATGCTTGGATGTTACCGCGGAGGCTGGCTGGTAAACAATGGGACGGAGCGGCACATGTGAGGCTGGCTGAGGGCACATTGGACGCGTCTCGGACGAAAATCGGTATGCGGGTTTTTAATCGGTATGCGCGGCAAAAATTTTGCGATAAAAGTAATCGTTATGCGGAAAAATCGCTATGCGATGCCATCGTTATGCGGGGGTCCACTGTATAACAAAAAAAATATAGATGAAAGTTTTTTACACGTTTTCAAATGTAAAACAAAAAAGAAGATCTACATTTTTTTACATACTTTCAGATGTTGAAAAAACGTATATATACGTTTGGACCGTTTAAGGGTTAAAATACTAATTACAGAGGGGGCCACTAGGACACCTAGCATGACTAGGCATTTTGGGCAGACTTAGATTAATTCTTAACTTTAAATTATTACAGATTATGGTATTAAGGCTAAGTGACTACATTATAGTTTGTGAGTTTAGCAATGTGAATGCTTTTGTTTTGGCACAATACATAGTGTCTATATTGGAGTATCATAGGCAAACTTATGACTAGTTAGGCTTCATTATTTTAAGATTAAGATTCGTATTTCTGTGTTTATAGTCAGTGGGTGAGTGAGTGTAAGTGTGAACCACCAGGTGGTTTTCATGTAGTTAGTTGATGGGGTGTATCAGGGAGATAAGATGTTTTCTAGCTGTAGTTTTGAAAGTGATGAATGTGTCTGCAGTTCTAGAGTTTTCAGGTAGGGTGTTCCAGATTTTAGGCCCTTTGACACACATTGAATTTTTGTAAAGGTTTAGTCGGACACGGGGAATGTCATAGAGATGT
Source organism: Cherax quadricarinatus (assembly GCF_038502225.1). NCBI lineage: Eukaryota > Metazoa > Arthropoda > Malacostraca > Decapoda > Parastacidae > Cherax > Cherax quadricarinatus. The sequence goes on from NC_091341.1 coordinate 195,130, forward strand.
TTGTGTCTGGTGTTATGCCTGTGGATCCTGTCACAACTATCAAGAAAGTGTTTTAGGCCAAGGTTAGTATTGGAATTTAAGGTCCTGTAGATATAGATTGCACAGTAGTAAGTGTGGATGTTCTGAACAGGGAGTAAGTTTAGATCTATGAAGAGTGGGGGGGTGGGGGGGTGTTGCCAGGGATGGGATTTAGTGATTCTTACTGCAGCTTTTTGTTGGGTTATTATTGGCTTTAGGTGTGTTGCTGCAGTTGATCCCCAAGCACAAATAGCATAGGTGAGGTATGGATAAATGAGTGAATGGTATAGTGTGAGAAGGGCAGTTTGCGGCATGTAATATCATATCTTGGAGAGGATCCCCACTGTTTTGGATACTTTTTTTGTTACGTGTTGGATATGGGTGCTGAAATTTAGGTTGTTGTCGAGGTATAGACCTAGGAATTTGCCCTCATTATGTCTGGCAATTAGAGTGTTGTTGATCTTAATGTTAAGTTGTGCAACACCTGCTCTGCTATAATGTAGTAGGTTTTGTCAGTGTTAAGTGTAAGTTTATTGGCTGTCATCCAAGTCAGAATTTTGAGCAGCTCCTCATTGGCAATGGTGTTGAGGGTGGCAACACCATTATTGGTGAGTACCTGTACATTTAACTTTACTTTTGCTAAGCTAAATTATTAACGTATATTTACTGTACATATACCAAAGAAAATGGGGTTGCATGAATTACAGTATACCAAGGAAAACAGGCTTGCATGAATTACAGTACATATGAGGGTAACATCGGTATTTTACATTCTAGCACTGTGGGAGATATAGCAGTACAGTACTGTATACGGGTTTATCTTTACATTCTTTTTTTTTTTTAAGGGTGATGTATGAAAGGCCTCCATAAACACATCTACCTCCAGCACAGGCATCATGCTTCCAGTTAACTTAAAAATGAATACATGTTGATGCATGGAATAATTAGAGGCATGTGGTGTTGAGAGTAACAAGGTCGGGACCAGTTAGTGCCTCCTCCTCCACGCCATGGGAGAAGGGGAAGAGGCAGGGTGTGTAGGTGAAGATGAGGGAACACTGGTTTTAAGCAGTCACATACCCACATCTTTCATGATGTGCATGGGAAACAAATAAATGTTGTGTTTATTGTAAGCAAGACAGTGTGATCAACAGTGTGCAATTCCTGTGTAGTATACAGTGACTGCCCCTCACCCCTCCTCCCAGGATTGCCCCATGTGTAGTGTACAGTGACCCTCCTGCGCCTCCCATAACTGGGCTTCTTCCACCAAACTACTATCTGCACCTCCACCATTCAACTCTCCTGCCTCACCCAACCAACTCCTAGGAACACCCCAACTGTAGAGAGTACTTTTCTCCTCCCAGCCCATCAAGCCCCACCACGCTGGTGCCCTCCCATGCCCATGATTGTCAGCAATGTCACAAGATATCCTGAGTTCCCAGGAACTTCCACAACAGAGGCAATGCTGAGTGCCACAGAGAGTGTGCACTCAATCCCTCAAATCTCAACATCCATGCACACAATGGATGTCTAAGCTCCCAGAGAGCTCCACGTGGGAACAACCAACAGCCCCTCCCAGTAGACAGAGAGGACAGCTACCACAACTTCACCTCTACAGAGGACCTAAAATCTGCAATCAAATTAACGTCCACCAGGACGCTGACACACATCCCCAAAGCAGCTCTCCCTCACACTGCTAGCAAATTTGTTGACCTTTTGAAGAAAGTCAACAGTGCCCCTGCAAACAGCAAATCCTGGCACAACCTACTGCTATTTGCAATGCCTGTCTGGCTGTCCCACCAAGGAGGGACAAGCCCTTTACAACATCTGTTATTAGGGCAATAAATGCATTCCCTTACGATGTTTATTAATTTCTAATATATATTCACTGGCTTCTATTTTTTGTTGTATTTCATCAGTGATAATTAATTTTCAGAGTGACTTCTATTATAATTTAGTATTCTTCATATTTTTTTTTATATTGTCATAATACTTGTGATCTACTCATTCTATCTTTATCATCTTTTATTCTAAATTTTATGTAATTTGTTTTATGTGTCATTTTTATATAATTTATCTGCCACATTTTTTTTTTATTGTAATATTATTGATAAGGTAACAAAAGGACCCCCGTGGAAATAAGTCACTCTGAATTTTTTGGGCTATCCTAGGTTCTCGACACATATGCTGCTGTTATGTGTGATAATCTATTTAACAGGAGATGCGCAAATTAACATTAAGATCGACAACACTCTAATTGCCAGGCATAAGGAGGGCAAATTCCTAGGCCTATACCTCGACAACAACCTGAACTTCAGCACCCATATCCAACACATAACCAAAAAAGTATCCAAAACGGTTGGGATCCTCACCAAGATACGATACTACGTGCCGCAAACTGCCCTTCTCACACTATACCATTCACTTATATATCCATACCTCACCTATGCTATCTGTGCTTGGGGTTCAACTGCAGCAACACACCTAAAGCCAATAATAACCCAACAAAAAGCCGCAGTAAGAATAATCACTAAATCCCATCCCTGGCAACACCCCCCCCACTCTTCATAGATCTAAACTTACTCCCTGCTCAGTACATCCACACTTACTACTGTGCAATCTACATCTACATGACCTTAAATTCCAATATCAACCTTGACCTAAAACGCTTTCTTGATATTGCGACAGAACCCACAGGCACAACACTAGACACAAACATCTCTATGACATTCCCTGTGTCCGACTAAACCTTTACAAAAATTCAATGTATGTCAAAGGCCCTAAAATCTGGAACACCCTACCTGAAAATTCTAAAACTGCAGACACATTCATCACCTTCAAAACTACCATCAGAAAACATCTTATCTCCCTGATACACCCTGTCAACTAATTACACGAATACCACCTGGTGGTTAACACTTACACTCACTCACCCATTTGACCATAAACAGAAATATCAATCTCAATCTCAAAATAATGAATCTTAACTAGTCATAAGTTGGCCTGTGATACTCCAATACTGAAACTATGTATAGTGCCAAAACAAAAGCATTCACATTGCTAAACTCACAAACTAGTATTTAGTCACTTAGCCATAATACCAACTTACCTCATAATTTTGTAATATTTTAAACTTAAGATTTAATTTAAGTCTGCCCGAAATGCCTAGCCATGCTAGGTGTTCTAGTGGTACACTCCGTAATTATTATTTTACTACATGTAAACCACACAATAACCAAATTCTGTAAACTCAGCATTGTAATCCTTATAGAGAATAAACTTTGAATTGAATTGAATTGTGAATTGAACTTGTGTATACCTGAATAAAATTACTTAACTCGACTTATTTTACTTAAAGTGTTTTGGGTCATATTTAGGGTTTGAACTATAAAAATAGCCATTTATAGGCATTTTTTAACTGCGTCCAGAATTTGCAGTTTTTCCAAATTTGAGGTTGGTCTTGGAACATAACCCCCACAAATTTGGGGGACTACCATATAGGTTTCTGGCCATCGTCTTGTCATCGTTGCTGTGGTTGGGAGACTATACTCTCCCATCTTCATATCAGACACACTAGTCTTACTCACAGGTATCTCAGGGAGAGGCACCCTGTTCTACTCTGTTAGCCATATTCTGTTCGACTGTCCACTCTATCAGTGAGCACGTAGAATTTACCTCCAACGTTGTCACCGCTCTAATGCCCTCACTTTATCTTCCTTGCTGACAGACCCACCTTTGACTCAGAGTCTCTTGTTGACTTTTTGACAGCAACTGATTTACTTCACAAACTTTGATAATGCTGCCTCTAGCACTCTTCACAGCCCTTTCTACCTCTCTCTATTGCTACCCTATACTCCTGCACTTTCCCCTGCCCTGCTGCACTGTATGACCCTACTCATAAACCTCTCCCTCTTGCTCCCCAATACCCCTGTATTCTTCCCTGCCCTGCTGTGCTGTATGGCCCTTGTAGGTTTAGTGCTTTATTTTTTTATTATAATAATCTGAGCTAATGTTTGTACTGAGTGCCCTGTATAAATACCACTCACAGTAATAAGTGTGAATATTTTGTATGTTAGTAAATTTAAGCTTTTGAGAGGAAGGGGGTGTTGCCCAGAACTTGAATATGTTAATTTTGAGATCAGATTTCTGCTGTGTAACAACAGGTTTCAGGTGATTGGTTGTTGTTTGATCCCCAAGCACCATACCATATTAGGGAGTAACACAAAGTAGGAATGTTTTTGAGAGAATGCTCATTGTTTTGGAAATTTTATTAGAAATATTCCAGATGTGGGTTGAATTTTGGTTTACTGTCCAGGTGTACGCCCATGAACCTACCCTCATCCTACCTTTTAACCCGTAAACGATCCAAGCAGATCTACGTTCACATGTGTAGTGCTACAAAAGTAGATCTACGTTTTTTTTACATATTTTCAAATGTAACAAAAAAAAAAGTAGATCAAAGTTTTTTTTACACATTTTCAAATGTAAAAAAACAAAAAGAAGATCTACTTTTTTTACATACTTTCAAATGTTGAAAAAACGTATATATACGTTTGGACCGTTTACCGGTTAATTGGTGAATTACTTTATTGTTACGTTCAAATGAGAACATAAAAAAGGAACACTGCAACAGGCCTACTGACCCATGCGGAGCAGGTCCATGTCCCCCCCCCCCCCCGGATTAGCCCAATGCTACCCCCTGGATTAGCCCAATCACCCCCCCCCCCAGATTAGCCCAATCATCCCCCCCCCCCAAAGATTAGCCCAATGACCCACTCAGTCTGGTCACCTCCACTCAAGGATGGAGCACTGCACCAGACCCAGCAGCACAAGCTAGTCAGGTCCAACTCACACCC